>NC_079435.1:13999600-14299600 GCF_903798145.1 Danio aesculapii | reverse complement strand
CTGCAGACAATCACATTTAGTGGCCATTCTATTAGAACTCTCACACAAAACACAGCAGAACACACATCAGCACCAGAACACACATCTGCACCAGAACACACATCTGCACCAGAACACACATCTGCACCAGAACACACAACTGCACCAGAACACACATCTGCACCAGAACACACATCAGCACCAGAACACACATCTGCACCAGAACACACATCAGCACCAGAACACACATCTGCACCAGAACACACATCAGCACCAGAACACACATCAGCACCAGAACACACATCTGCACCAGAACACACATCAGCACCAGAACACACATCTGCACCAGAACACACATCAGCACCAGAACACACATCTGCACCAGAACACACATCAGCACCAGAACACACATCTGCACCAGAACACACATCTGCAGCAGAACACACATCTGCACCAGAACACACATCTGCACCAGAAAACTGCACAGATTAGCCTTTGAAATCATTGGAACTGGTGCAACTAAGGTCTACAGATGGGGCACAAGATCCTGATTTGGTAGCACTGTATAATGCACGTCAAATTAATGATAATTAAGAGATTCTAGCCGAATTGAAACTGCAAACATGATTACGCAAAGATTGTTAAGCACATCTTGTCATGGAAGCACAGTGTGATCTGTAGTAAATCTCCTCCGAAGGCAAGAGGGCGCTATCACGGAAACTTCAAACAACCACAAAGAAGAAACCCAGGAAATCCAAATAGCTTAGTATTATAAATAGATGATTTAACTGCTGTTATTGATTCAGTGCGACTAATATTCACACGACTAAGGATTTGTTTTAAACACTTGACTGAAGTTGAGGCAAGTAAACATGTTATAATTTTACATGCAGCATTTACTACACAGAGCCATAAGGTGCGTCCCAAAAATCGCAAACTTATGCACTATTCTACGCCATTTTCTAGTATAAGTGGTGCAAGTAGTCCATTCACACTGAACTCTAAAAATACACTTTAATTATCTGGATGATGCACTTATTCAACCTGTAAAAAGAAATGTGTAATGTTGGACACTTCACACACTCAACGGCCGCTGCTTTGGTCTTGTAGCGGATGGGGCAGAGCTTTGGGGCACTTGTGTTGGATTACTTCATTTATTTTGGATTGTGAAAGCAAAATTCTCCTACTAGAGTGATTAGCGCCTCCCAATGGTGAATGCGGTTATGCTCATGGCAGGTATTATTTGGTAGTTTGGTCATTTATTTCACTAATTAGGCAACAGTCAAACGTAATCAGGGAAACACTTTGAATTTCCGATTAGAAAAAAAACCCCGCTAGCGTTCCATTTGGGACAACACTACATACATATACTATGCTGTTTAGTGTGCAAGTGCATAAGAGCATAGTGTGCCATTTGGGACACAGCTATAGTTAATTAAGCTGCTAAGGAAGAAGCTGCCATTATCTCAGAATATTTATCTTGATGTCATTATCGACCAATTAAATCCCTTTTAAAACAGGTTTTCGTGTAGCATATATCTACAACTGTCTCATAAATACTGCTCTAAACGCATGTGCTGGAGGTTTGCTAAAACCGGCTTTACTGACAAAATGCTCATTAATTACCCAACCCTAATAATTAGTGGTGTAATGAATCACAAATCTCACTGTTCAAGTTACATTATAGTTTTTTTAGTAACGGATCAGACCATTTTTTGGATCAGCCAAAATGGAGAGACGACAAATGTAATTGGCTTTCCATTTATTACATAAAACTGCAAGATACTTTTGGTTTTAACAAACAGAACTTATACTCTTTAATTTTATTCAAATTAAAATGAAATAATCAGCTAAATAAAAATAAATAGTAAAATATTCAATATTGTAAAAAATTCAGTTACTACGGTTGCTGATAACACTACATAAATCTAACATTATAATTTGTAAAACCCATATTTTTTTAAATCTAATTTTCAATAAATAATTCAGTTATTTGATAATTTTAGAAGAATTATTCAGGGGCACGTTTTTGATGGCTGGTTGCCACCTATTGGCTAAATAATGTAATTGTGGCCTACAACTTTCATTTATGAGCGTCAAATTAAATGCATATGACGGTGATTGTAATCTTTACCATAAACATCAGTGGTTTAATCTGAACTTCTGTGCTATTTGACTGTTTGAAACTTCAAAATAAACTTAAAAGACTAAAGACTGAATCTTTTTCTTAATTTTTACGTTTTTCAAACACAATTTTGAATGCAGCGATTCGAAGGATTAATAAACATATGCAAATCACCATCATTTATAATTTAGTTTCGTGGGTGTTGAGATCCTGATCTTTTAATGATTAGTCGTGCAGTTTACACTGAATGCATTAATGCAGGCTAAAGTAGTGACAGAAAACACCTTTAATAACCTAAGAAACCCACCATCATCATTATATTTGACAGGAAAGCCTAAATGCTTTCATACAGTACAATTTATTTTCATTACCAAGAACAGTATCATCTGTAAAAACTTTTACAATCTCATCTTTTATACACTTGTTGATCATCATGACCAAGTATAACAACCTCACTACAACAGCAAAAAACCCTAAAGAGATATAGTTCAGATTAAAATGCACAATAAGGTATAACAAATACTGTTGTTATATTATATATTCAATACATTAATTTAATATGATTCATTCCTGACAGTGGCTCCCATTTGGTGTCACTACTACAGCTACAGTGAAAGCATGATAATATAGTTGGCAATTTGTATGAATGAAAAGCTCTACTAAATGTTGTTGCGCAATGTTTGAGCTGTTTTCCTCATCATTAGAAAACATGGACACCAACAAGACCTATAACAAGCATTTAGAAATAAGAGTGACTATTCATTTCCTGTCAATTTGTTGACAAAAGACCCACATGCCACTTTTGAAAATTGGTGCTGCCGACTAATTTAAATAATTGTTCAAGAAAACTGTACTTTAATGTCACACCGGTGAAAAAAGAAAACCATCAGCAGCTAATGATGTACAGACTTCACATGCTGCGTGGTGGGGATGGTGGGACGGATCGGATTTGATCTTGTGACTGGGCATCCTAGTTCATGTTACAGCAAACCCACACTGTGCCTTATGCAATCTAAAGGCCATGGAAGGGGGGGAAGCGAGAGGATGTTGAAGTAAAGTAAAACTGACAAACAAGAAATGGAAACAGAAAAAGAGTTTAAGGTTTAATGACCACTAGATTGAATATGAGCATTTTTGCAGTGTTCAATTTAATGCATTTAGATAATTATGCATCAAAGTGACTTAGCAACCCAAGTTCGCTTCACACTTGTAGTACAGTTCAATTGTTGTTGGGTACGGTCCAAAACACGACAAAATTAATGATTTATTCTTGGTTTCCTCAACATTCACACAGTTATTTAAAATACAAAAACCCAACAAAACAAAAATAGAATTTTAAGATAAATATTTTGTTACAGAACATCCGCCCCCAAAAAAAGTTATGTGCTGTATGTACATACATGCAATGGTAATTTATCATTTGAGCACTCTCAGTGAGCACCAAGAACTTCCAAAAGAAAGATCTGCTCTAAAAACACACCATTTCTGACACCTGTAAAGGGCCAGACAGCTCCTTTATGACAAGAAAATGCAGAGCTGTCTGAGCATACTATCCCAGACAGCACAGGTATGTCTCCAAATATGTATTTAGATTTATATTAAAAAAAAAAAAAAAAAAAAAAAAAAAAAAAAAAAATCACTGAACTGCATTTTAAAGATTGTTTAGTCTGGAAAATATCTGCTGGATAGACATCTTTAAGAGGTCTGTTGAATGAGCATCCTAAGTTTTTAAATAACATTTTAAGCGTCTATTTAACATCTAAAACTTTATGTCTAACAGACATGCAGATGTTCATACACTTTAATAAATACATCATCCAGATGTTAGCACAACCTTCAAACAGACATAATAGCAATGTGTGCGTGCTAGCAAAGAAGTATTTTCTTTGTTTAGATTGTTTTTTGGTCTGTATAATGCTCATATTTCAATCAAAGTTCATTAGGAACTGAGACCACTCTTTCCAGACATCCTGGTAAACTTGTTCAGTTACGAGCTGCACAATACTGGTAAAATAAGTGAGTTGCGATTAGGGTTGTCACGATACTGGAATTCAGTACCAATCGATAGTAAAATTTTAAAAACGTCAATTTCTGGCTAACATTTGAGCACATTCTTGAACACAGATGATTTGCCATTGTGTTCATGTGCTCAGCAGAAATGACTGTGATTGGCTGTGAAGGTCATCAGTTCACTGAACTCAGCGCCGTTTACTGAGTGTAAATACAGATACAGGGACACTGGAGCATTTTAAAGCCGTGATTCATCAGCGGATCGCTCTTATGACAGCTTATAAACAAACCAGCTGAACGACATGACTTTAAAACACTCCACTGTCCCTGTATCTGTGGTTACACTCAGTAAACAGCGGTGACTTCGGTGAAGCGATGACGTTTACGGCCAATCACAGTCATTTTCGTTGAGCAGGTGAACACAATGGCAAATCAGAGCTATTTAAGAACATGCTCAGTAGCGCTCAAATGTACGTATGAAACAGATATTTTTAAAACTTCAGTATCAATTGGTATCGAATTACAGTTTTGTGACAACTCTAGTTACAATGTTGTTGTTCAGTGTTGTGATGATGTTATTTTTTACAATATACTAACTTGTAAAATGCTATTTTATCAGCAATTAAAAAAATAAATTTAATGTTATAATAAAAACTAAAATAATCCGGTAATTGATCTTTTTCTAAGCTAAATATTTGCAATTATTTAGACTTAAACGCCATGAATGACTGAAAACCCAAGCAGAAATTCGGATTCTTAATAGCTATTGTCATTTTTCTCTCTTGTCTCCCAGCATTAGCACTTATTTTTAGCTTTAGTAACAGCACCTGCTGGAGAGGCGGGAATGATGATCGTCAAGATCTCATCTGCGCGGTCAGATTTGGATAAACCTTTATGCATGAAGAAAACAAACGCTTGGCACATGAAACGTATTTAACTTATTGCACTTCTCTGCGATTTGCATATAGACCATTTCAATGTGGTCATTGACCCATGAACTTTTCCTGCTTGTTATCAAACTGTTTCAGGAATGTAACAAGAGACAATTCAATCATAATTTACTGTTAAAACCGCCATCATAACAATTTTTATCAATATGTGGCTCCTCTTGGATGCTCGAAAGCTATAGATATTAAAAATGTAAAACAGGAAATATGCTGTGGCCATTGTTTTTGTTTACATCCCTCAAAATGGTCTAGACTCCTATAGCGATAATAATAATTTTATAAAATAGCGATGTACCGATGTCAGAATAAAACGGTCAGTGTTTTCGTTAGAAATCAATTAAAAACTGCATTCCAATTGATGCCAGATTCAAATTGGTTTGTTCAGCAAAAGCACCATGGCTTAAACCGTAGGCCAAATATCGTGATGGAAAAAACACAAAAAAATACTCATTACAAAGCAGATTCCTGAGTTGTCAACATGAATGGTATTTAACAGCAAATAGGATATGTATGAGTCACAGCAGCGAGGGCAGAGCCGAGAGGAAGCGCTCCAGGAGTCAGCGGACCGATGCTCTGCCTATGACATGACAGCTTGGCACTCTCCACACCAGCATAATGACACAGTATGTGTGCATGTGCTTGTCTTGTTGCCAGCGTGGTCTGAGAACATGCTGTCTCACTCCTGTTAGGTCTACGACATACTAATAAATAGGCTGACTGCAAAATAGCCACAAACATCAGGGTTGACTTTTTTTTTAGATCATGATGCTCACTACGTCAAACTCATCCATTTGAATCGCTACCGAACACACCATCCCTGTGTTTACCTGGTATCAATGTGCCATGTGGTCAGTGGAGAGATTACGGTTCCAATTTATTTCATTACTCTATACATCATTTTAGATGAAGCGCTCACTGCGATGTGCACTATTAAATGAACAAACCATTTGCTACACAGCTTACGATCATGTGCGGAAGCCGGAAAATGTGAAATATGTGGACAGCACAGCAAAAAATATACACTTTGCCTTGGTGTACTCTCTCACAACAGGAGTGCATTCAATGTCATGAATGTTTACATTACAAAAGCAATCTGATCAAATGCGTTTTTGAATGTGGACGCAATTTCCACCAATATTTAGCCTAATTCACTTTGCATTGCTTAAACTGCATCACAACACCAGGTCTAAACACACAAACTGATTTTGTATTTGAATTTTGCAATTTAGCCGCCTTTGGATAAATGAATCGGCCAAATGTGCAAACACAGTACAACCCGCATGTGATTTAGCTAATTCATCTGGCACATGTAAAATAGCTGGATATAATTCAAGTCAGGGCTGTACTTAAAGTAGTTTCATAGGGCTGGCTTGACAACGTTGATTCATATCCAAGGGTCCATTCTTTATATGTGGATTACTGAATTGGATTTGATGATTATTGACGATTTGACATGATCCAGGATAGTTCTTCATAGCAACAGGTATGTAAGCTCAAACCTGAGCCTAATTATATAAACTAAATAAATAAATGCAATACATATGAACACATTCAGACTCTTACAGTCTCCGATATGTTACCAACTACAAAAAAAAACTACACTCAGCATACATTTAGTCCTTATTTGGGTTCGAAAACAACACAAAATATAGCCCACAGTCAGTGCAAACCTCTTATCTGCATCTTTAATCTTGACCAGCACATGTGACCTCTGTTAGAGAGTAATTCCGTCATTCCAGAGTTCATAATAGAACAAAAGGTGATGATAATAGTTAAACATTGTAGCTTGTTCATCTTTTAGGCTGCTGAAAGAATCATTTGCTCCCTTGTTTTTTCCGGCTTCTTCTTTGTTTTTTTGGGCATCCCTCTCACGAAAACTCTTCTGTTTTTCTGTAAATCAATAGTGTTCAGTTGTGCGTCTAGCTCCACCTTTTGGTAGTGGTAGGTACCCATTGGAAAGGGTACCCAAAAATTGTTACAGTACGGTTCGCTTTTAGGTACCTTTTGTCAGTGGAAACGCCAATGAAAGCGTACCGACCCGTACCGAAACATACAGTACCACTGAGAGGAAACGGGTCATAATAGGGCTGGCGTGACAACATTGATTAATCTCCAAGTGTCCGTTCTTCATTTGTGGATTACTGAATAGGATTTGATGATGATTGACGATTTGACATGATCCAGGATAGTTCTTCAAAACTCCTCCAGGTGCGGTCATAGAAACAGGTATGTAAGCTGCTTCATATAAGCATGATTAGATTGAGTAATTTTGAGTAAAGGTGGTCCTGAAAGTATGCACCAACTTTTTCAACAGAATTAAGTGAGAAATATTTTTAAAAAAATAAATAAATAAACCCAAGTAACCTACACTATAAAATGAAGGTACAAAGAAACTGTCACAAGTGTTATACCTTTTCAAGGGATTCAAAAAGAATTACTTTTTAAAGACTAATATAAACACTATACTTGTAAATGCTTTTTAAGATGCCAGCATTATGAATCTTTTAAATACAAATGCTAATTTTGAAAAGGTACTGCCCTGGCTTTAGCATGATTTCTATATAAACTTCATTAAAAATAAAGCTTTGGACAAAATGTCATTTGATTTTCACAATAAGCTTAGCATGTTATTTCACAGATGTAACAAGAAGTACAAGCTTTCAAACTCAGTCAGATAATGAAACTCCAGAAATTAGCATTTTGATAATCTTGACAATAGTGTTTTTAGTAATATTGACAATTGTAAAACAATTTCTTACTATTTACTACGATTAATGTCACAAAATTATATTGAGAGAAGCAATACAACATAAGGATAAGCATTGTGATTGTTTCAACCATGAAAACCCTTTAATAAAACAGCTCGTAAATGTCACACAACATTCCATTTACATCAAGCCATTTTATGTTCATTCTTATCCTTTAGCTACAAATTAAATATCTAAAATGATAGTTTGCACTATAAATAAATATGAATATGCACTATAGTATATATTCCTTATACTGCCATCGCTTGAGATGCCTTCACATCTGAATAAACCTATAATAGAATTATGAAAGGCAAATTCCAACAATGAACTGAAGAACAATTAACTCACACTGTCTTGATTTTCTATATATTGTAATGTATGAACTGAAAGGCTCTATGTATATTTTACAGCCTGAGAACAGGTAGTTTTTTTTCCTCATAAAACTAGATAAAACCAAAACAAACCGATACTGAATCCAGATCAGAAGAGTTTGTAAATCCAAATCGAATCGTAAATTCAGAGCCAACACCTAACCTTCATAACCACAAATGTATTATCAACATTGTGCAAATTGTAAAGCACAATGAACTCTTCTGACCCTCTTTTGACCCTGTTTGTATCCGGCTTGTAGCGTGAGAGGATGTGACACGGCAGACAAAATCAAGTGGCTTTGTTTCATTTTCCACAGACATTTAGCAATGTCAAACACAGCAGCACTTGTCGCTCTCTCAGTTCGGCACGATTACAGTGTTCTGGGCTAAATCAAGTAGCTAATGAGCCCAAGTATCCCACAGTCCGTTGCTGGCCACATCAAATGGGTCATGCACAAGCTTTTCACTCTTAGGAACACAAGATGAGAAATCTGAATCTGCTTTGCAAATTCCCGGAATAGCTGCAGAAGGGGACAGCTTTGCTGGCTTCACCCAAAGCCGTGTGTGTGTTTGATGGCTGAGTCACACCGGGACCCTGCAGTTGCAGTCAATTCACACCATTAATCTTAAAGGAGGCCTCAGGGGTTATACAGATGAGCCCACGGCAGAAGATGATAATGATGTCTAGTATCAACAGGGTACGAGAGCAAATGAGTTCATCATAAATGTGATCGCAGCACCTTGATTATACTAACACCCATTTGAATGCGAGTTCAGTCTCTTATTATGATGGTCCTCTTGGTTAGACGTAATGTTCAAATAGATGCGTTTCAACTTAACTATGTTTGATTATGTAGTTGAGTTGATTTTATTTGTGCGATAATCTTTAAAACCATATCTTTCATATCATATTTTTATCATCATATCTTAATATCTATCCATTTTAAAGGATTTTCAGATTGCAGATCCCTTTGTGTGGCTGATTTAACACATTTTGTGAAATGTTTTAGCTGTCTGACAATATAAATAAGAAAATAATAAAGAAAAGATCAATCTTAATCATTTCTCAGCATTAAACATTACCCTACAAGTTATTGTATATTATTGTTCATCAGAATAAAGTAAAACAGGTTTGGAACAAGTAAAAGGTGGGTTAATGGTGAAAGAATGTTCAGTTTTGGATGAACTCTTCTTTTAATGGTGAGTATGGTGAATTTAGGGGGAAATATCCTTCAATATATTTTATTTAGGGATGCTAACAATTACTTGATCTATTGATTGTCAATAATTGCCTGTTTTTGATAGCACAAGTCGTCTGCACAGCTTGCATTGCATGTTGTTCTGTTTAGTGTTGCATTTCAAAAAACTATATAGCTCCAGACTACTGAAGTTTTGTGACGTTTCTTGTTAACAATAGCTATGATGCCATCTAAAAATGCTAGTTAACTTTATGCACAAAACTGGATTATCGCATAAATGAAGTGTGAATAAAGCAGCGTTTCCATCCAACAAGTGAAAGAGAACAAAATCGTCACTTCCTGATTAACTTGCGCCAAATATCAACAGTAAAAACTGAATTTGCTGCGGTAGGAGAAGCTGTGCGAATCATTTCTTCATTTAATAAATAACTTGCTCCATCAGGGTGTTTCCATCATAGTTTATGCACATCTTTTCTTATCAAATAAAACATTTATCCAGTTATGCACGTTTTTATTAGCATTTTCAAAATATATGCGCATTTTGGCATTCCCATCAACCATTTGTTTATGTCTAAATGCACATAAAATAGGTGGGTGGCAACGTGGCTAGTGTCTGTGACCTTATTTTTTGTTTAACTTAATTTTTTTTACTCCTCCAAGTGCAACAAACACTGTATGGCTGTAAACTAATACTACGTGCAGCATCCGGAAGTGCAGCGTTATGCATTGTGTGTAAACATTATCAAACACTTATCAAACGGTAATTATCGAAAAAAATATATATTATGATAATTATGGTTTTATAATTATGGATTTTCCCCAAGCCCTAACCTGTACTGTGCTTTTCAAAATACATATTGCTTAGTCAAAATTAACAGATTTGAGATGAGCATGGGCTGTGCAATTAATCAAATTTGAATCGCTATCGCAAT
The DNA here is from genome assembly GCF_903798145.1 of Danio aesculapii. NCBI lineage: Eukaryota > Metazoa > Chordata > Actinopteri > Cypriniformes > Danionidae > Danio > Danio aesculapii. Next base: position 14,289,287 of record NC_079435.1, on the reverse strand, counting down.
TTAAAACGCTGCGATTAGCTAAATCGCAAGAGGCTGCGATATGAAAAGTATATGTATTATTTAATTTCCCCCGTCCAGAGCAAATGCATGACTGTCGTCTGTGTGTGACAGGTCTTACAAAGCAATTGAGTGAGCACACTTTCGTTTTGCCCAATCAGAATTGTACGACCGAACAATGCGGAATGCCCACAATAAAAAAAAACAAACAAACAGAAAAGTGCGGAAGAGTGGTATGATGGCGTCTGCCGCTTCAGTAGCATTAATAGGCAAATTAATATTAAAGAAAAACAGCACATCAGTAATATGGGAATATTTTGGTTTTAAAGTCACAGACACTAAACAAAAACAGGTCATTTGTAATTGTTGCCTGCATGAGGAAATACAACAACCAGCACCTAAATTGACAACAAAATTAAAATCGCAAATTAAATCAAAATAGCAATATCTGTACAAAAAAATGCAATTAGATATTTTCCCCAATCAATTAGCCCTAATGAGCAGTAATAGTCTATATTTTGAGATCATATAAACAATTAAACAGTTGAAAATTTGCTTTATGGTATTACATGCGAGTCTTGTATGCAAGTACTGTTCATATGCTTATGCATGTATCCAATGTTATATAAAAATTTTGTAGCATTTTGTAGCTAATTACATGCTGTGACAAACAAGCAAAGCTTACATTTCGAACAATCCGCTTGTTGAGTTTCACGTCACGTGAAGCGGCTTCCGGGTTCAATCGCTATATTAAACTGTATGGGAAGGCTCAACAAAAGGTATTAATAAACATTTACGAAGCGCTGTAATACTTTCAAAAATTACGAACGTAATATATATATATATATATATATATATATATATATATATATATATATATATATATATATACAAATCCATGCCTAATATCATTTGGCCAGAAAGTGATTAATTTTTCATAAAATCTTAAAATGTTGGTGTTTTTGACGCAGCAAGTGCAAAGAATGTAGTGTACACCATGATAAATCCACTTTAATGTGTGATACGACTAAAAAGTGGTCATAAACAAATATTTTCTCAATTCAAATGAGTAGCGGCTTGAATCCAGAAACTGTATTTTATAGGTCACGACTTAAGTGGATAAACAATCAAGCAGCTGGAATTAGCAACAGCATATACTGCTTTATGTAAATTTACTGTATGTATGTATGTGAATGAAGTCAGCTGTAATATATCCAACTTTAAATACATCGCTGGCCAAAATAGCTTACATCTCCATTCATTCACTTTTTGGGTTAGTCCCTTTATTAATATAGGGTCGCCACAGTGGAATGAATCGCCAACTTATCCAGCATATGTTTAACGCAGCGCATGCCCTTCCAGCAGCAACCCATCACTGGGAAACATCCATACACACTCCTTCACACACATACACAATAGACAATTTAGCTTCACCTATACCGCATGTTTTTGGACCCAGCCAGGGCTCGAACCAGCGACCTTCTTGCTGTGAGGCGATTGTGCTACACACACTGTAGCACAATATAAACAATGAACCAGATAAAACTGGCTATAGAGTATATAACTACATGCTCTGTAATTGTCCTGCATATATGTAGCTAAAGCCTAATCAATCAATAAACAGTACTGTACTTTGCATTTATTAACTTGATATGACGACTGACTATGAAAGCGCTCATGTTTTACATAACAGCTTAATTTCTGTTTGGTCATCTGTATTACTGGCAGAGGCAAATGACAGGGTTAAAATGTCATACATCATGTCCAGCTCTATGCAGGTTAGCCAAGAAAATAACTGAAATTACTTGTTAAAAACCAGTTATGTGCAACTGTGGAAAATAGAGAAAAACTCAGTTGTTGTATTACATAATGCATAATTTTTACAGCACATCCTGGCTTACTAATATTTCTAGGTCGCTTTGATGCAGCCTAGATTTTGGTGAACTCTACCATCTGGAGTTTTTTCATTCCAGTTTACAGAAAATAAAATGAGGTTTGTTTAGCTTTGGTGTATCTACAGGGAAAGCTAACTACCACACCAAAGGGCAATCTTTATGAAGAGGAAAAGAAGTGAAGCAGCTGACATTTCACAATGACACCTTCACTAAAACAACCACTTTCGGCTTAAATCAACGAACACGTTTGTTAAATATCCTACAGAAGGGCTGCTAACCTGGCGTGACTGAACAAGCATTAAAGAGGTCAGACGTTGAGGTGTGACTGGTCACTAGTTCAGTTCTGGAGAGCTTGCTAAAGCCGGTGTTAACACACCTGTCTCTGGCGCATGTATCTGATCCACAAGTTATACTTTACGTTATTCGCTCATGTTTAAGGTGTTTTAATTGTATACAAGAATGTTAAATGCGTGGACACGACAAAACACGAGTAAACGTATTAATTAGACGATTAACTGCCGACTGCTAACCATTTAGCAGTTAGCATCGATGCTAGCACGATAAATCTGCATGTTTTTTGGCCCAGCGCAGTTTTAATGCAAAACTATTCGCGGAGTTACCAAACCAACATAACAAACAAATCCGGATTGATTTTACACGACTAGACAAAGCACTAGAACCGCATAAATCCCTATATAAACTGCGATGAGCTGTAGAATATTGAAGGGAAATGTGTTTAAAGAGGCCTCTATGTAGGCCGCGCCCGCTCCCCATGATGCTCTTGCTGGATCTACAAACACCCGCTCCCTTCTGACACCATAAAACCAGAACCACACAGGCTCAAGGGGAAGAAAACGAGCCGAAACAAAGCCCAGGGTTCAAACTTTCAAGCGGACTTACCTCCACATCTCGCCCCTTGTTTTTGAAGCTCTTAATGCGATGGTTTTCCAAGCCGGCGTTTTCGGCCATGGCTCTGTGTGTATGTGTGTGCGCCTGTAGTCCCGACCGACGTGCGGAGCTCCGCTCGGGGAGGAAGAGGAGGGCGGGGGGTGTAGCGATGTCCGATTCGCGAATCAATAAGTCGGATCTTTTAATGAACCGATTCGCTAAATAAGCGGTTCTGGAGTCACATTAAGGGGATAGTTCACCCAAAACTGAAATTCTGTCATCATTTACTCGACCTTTAGTTTTTCCAAACCATGTTTTTCCCTCTGTTTAATACAATAATATATTTCAAAGAAAGCTAAAAAGCTGTAACCATTGACTTCCATAGTATTTGTTTTTCTTACTGTCAATGGTTTTCTGAAAAATATCTTCCTTTGTGTTCAACTGAAGAAAGAATCTGATAAAGGTTTATAACCACATGAGGGTGAGTAAATAGTTCTTCAGTCGCTGATAAACCTATGGTGAAAGCTTGATGTAATTATTTTCGATTTAATAATGTTCTTTTTCTGCATCAATATTTAATTTAATTAAAATATAATCCATTTAAAATACTTATTTGTTTAATTGTTCAAACATAGGCCTAAAATGAGATGAAAAATCATTTAAATGCAATTGCCATTAGGAGCAGCAGGCGAGCACAGAAACTCCATCGAAAATTCTGTCCCTGCAATTTCAGGCTGGTTTCAGCCATTTCCAGCCTGGTCTTAAAATTGTTAGGTTGGAAGATGACCAGCTAAAACCAGCCTGACCACCTAGGACCAGGCTGGTAATGGCTGAAACCAGCCTGGAAATGGTTGTTGCTAGATCAGGTTGCGGCCAGAAGTTAACAAAAATGATTTATGTTATCTATTAAATTTCCCATTACTTGTATTTTATTAACATTTACCCCTACCCCAACCGTCATGATAACTTATAAACAGTAATTGTACCGAGTATTATTTACGTTATCTATTACATTACCCAATAAATTGTATCCCTAATGAAAAAAACAGCTTAAACCAGCCTAGGCTGGTTGGCTGGTTTTAGCTGGTTGACCAGGCTGGTTTTAGAGGGGCTGGTTTCCAGGCTGGTTTCCAGCTATTTCCAACCCGGTCTTAGCTGGTCAGGCTGGAAAATGACCAGCTAAAACCAGCTTGATCAGCCTAGCCAGGCTGGGAGCCCAGCCAAAACCAGCTATGTCCAGTTTAAACCTGGTCAAGTTGGTTTTAGCTGGATTAAGCTGGTCATTTTTCAGCCTGACCAGCTAAGACCAGGCTGGAAATGGCTGGAAACCAGCCTGGAAATGGCCAAAACCCCTCTAAGACTAGCCTAGGCTGGTTTAAGCTGGATTTTTCAGCAGGGATATTTTAATGTCTATAGACCCTACCCTAACCCTGAACCTAACCGTCACAGTAACGTAAAAACAGTACTTGTACCGAGTATTATTTACTTTATCTATTAAATTACCCAATAAATTGTATATTTTAATGTTTACCTCTACCCTAACGATAAACCCAACCGTCACAGTAATGTGAAAACAGTAGATGAACCGAGTATTATTTATGTTATCTATTAAATTACCCAATAAATTGTATATTTTAACGTCTACCCTCTCCCAAACCCTTAACCCAATCGCCACAATAACGTAAAAACAGTAGTTGTACCGAGTATTATCTACGTTATCTATTAAATTACCCAATATTTGATTTTTAACGTCTAAAGACCCTACCCTAACCCTAAACCCAACCGTCACAGTACCGTAAAAATATGAATTATTGTTATACAGTGTCATAAAAAAATGCTGCTATGTTGATGTGCATATTGCACTTCCAGCTGGCCATGTATCCAATCTAGACTTTACCCCTGGAAATGGCCTAAACCCCATATAAAACCAGGCTAGTTAACCGGCTAAAACCACCCAACCAGCCTAGGCTAGTTTAAGCTGTTTGTTTAGCAGGGGTGGTAAAATAAATGTACATATTTTAAAAACATGACACGGAACAATGGAATTTAATGCAGTGCTCCTTGTCCGGTCTGAGACCCACTTTATATCGTGTATCAATCAGCAGTCACTCTCATCTTGCACTTGCAGCAAACTGACAGTTGGAGGGGCGTGGCTAAGCATATTTTAAAACTGACGTCATCAGAGAAAGACGGCTATTGCGGAATCAAATGATTAGATTTTGATTATAGGTTACCAAAACAAACTTTCTTGCACTAGCATTTACAACCGCTTTGACCAATACAACAATGTAGCTCATGTGGGACTTTGTAGCCTAACTATTGATATGCTATTATGCGTTAGGTATTTTGTTCTCTTTCTCATAAATGCACTCAGGATACTTTGCAGTGGCTGTATATTATAGTAATGATGCTGTGAGTAATGTTCAGTTTCACTTTCTAAAGACCCTGTAGGAGCCATGTTATGGCTGATTATTTTGACTCTCGAAGTGACTATATTCACTGACTAGTTTTTGAATCTAATGAGTTATCAGTAAATAAATATTTAATGTTTTACAGAAGAAAACGACATATATCAGGACGGCCTGGGGGTGAGTCAATTAAATTAGCTAATTTTGATGAACTACCCCTTTGATTTTGAGGAATATTATAAATATGATAGAGGTGAAAATATCTTATTATCGACACAGATCACGTTGTGTTATTTTAACTTTAGTTATTTTTACAACTTTCAAAAACCGCTGAGTAAATTTTAGCATTGTGTATGCAAATTATAGGTTTTGAATCATTTTAATCTTTCCAAGGGCTGTCTGAATCAAACACAACAAATTGGATTTAATTGATTTGATGGATAAACGACTCGGACTTCACTTCGTATGTAATAATATGTCACATTAGAATAATAATAAGTTAAAATTAAATAATTGTTGGATCCTTTATTGAACTCGTTCATAACTGTAAAGATCCGAATCGCGGAAATGAATCACACTTCCTCTCACTTTGGGGGGGACGGATGATGGTGCATGTACGTAGAACCGGGTGGTGCGGAGCAGACCGGACACAGAGTCCTACATGGTACCTGTAATTCTAAACTTTTTAATTATTTTATCATCATTTGATAGCAATTTCTACCTTACAGGGACACTACAGTTTTACGCCACCTCTCTAGGGTAAAATGTTCTTGAATATAAAGCGAGGTGTTTGATTGGACCCGTACAGTAGCCTAGTTTTGCGTCAGTGTGCGTAGACCAGTGATTGCGCAAGTTCTCTCAGCTGACATAAGCCGCTTGCGTACGCCAAGAACGCAAAAGCTACGTCACCGCGCACTACAGTAGCCGGCGAGATGATGGTCTTAAAGTCGAAATTTGCATTTTAATAAGCGGCAGCATCGTTTTAAATGGCAAATTAAAGCCGATACAAGAAGTCTTAATGCATAAATGACAAAAGCAAAATCTTTATTGCTAAAAGACACTCAACACGTAGATGTCAGATAAGAACTTAGAAAAAGTAACACCATATTGAACATTCATTCATTCATTAAAAACAACTTTGAAATGAATTACCATTTCTAAATAAATGATTAGATATCATTTAACCCCGAGTAACAATATTACTTTTCCTTAACCTCTTTCAAATGTCACACTTTATATATTAGCGCTGTGTACACACTGGAATAATTATATAAGACAACGTATATCAAAAGCAACATGATATGAAACTCATGATGAAGGACTGTGGGATTTATATATATAGTTTCCAAGCTTTAGGAACAACAAATAATAACTTGACTTAAAGTACTTGATCATTTGCTATCAGAAGTGGCTTATATGAAAGGCAAAGGCCTCTAGATTACGCTTATTTCACCAAAATAAAATATGATCATGCCTTGATTTTTAATTATTTAATTAGGACAGTAAAGTCTGACTTTGCTTAGACAAAAGTCTTGACAATTAACAGAAATAATGTACACTATAGAATATAAAGTCATGGTGCAGTGGAAAAAGAATTAATATTGTGTATGACTCCCATGAGCTTGGAGGACTGCATCCATACATCTCTGCAATTACTCAAATCACTTATTAATAAAGTCATCTGGAGTGGCAAAGAAAGCGTTCCTGCAGGACTCCCAGAGTTCATCAAGAGTCTTTCGGTTGATCTTCAATGCCGCCTCCACCATCTTACACCAGACATGCTCAATAATGTTCATGTCTGGTGACTGTGCTGGCCAATGCTGGAGTACCTTGCCCTTCTTTGCTTTCAGGAACTTTGATGTGGAGGCTGAAGTATGAGGAGCGCTATCCTGCTGAAGAATTTGCCCTCTCCTGTGGGTTGTAATGTAATAGGCAGCACAAATGTCTTGATACCTCAGGCTGTTGATGTTGCCATCCTCTCTGCAGATCTCTCACACACCCCCATACTGGATGTAACCCCAAACCATGATTTTTCCTTCACCAAAGTTGACTGATTTCCGTGAGAAGCTTGGCTCCATGCGAAATCCAAAAGGTCTTCTGCAGTATTTGTGATGATTGGGATGCAGTTCAGCAGATGATTAATAGGAAAAAAATCTACATTCTGACCCTTTTCCATCAACTAGATGTCAAGTTATTATTTGTTGCTCTTACAGTTATATATATAAAACAAATCAAACTCATTGTAATGAATATGGAGTGTGTGGGTCATATATCAAACAGAAAAAGTGATGCAGTGTTACAGTGTTTTGAGTCAGTTTCAGCATTTTAGGTCAGCCTCACTTGAAATGTATAAAGTTTCAGTCATGATTGTCAGCTGTAATTTATGACCCGTTTCATATTCAAACCAGCCTTAAAACAGAAACCCAGATGATCACAACAGTACAATGTTGATATACAAGTAAAAGCACAGTGCAAAATAAAGACGGATGCGCCGAATAAACTTTGAGATCAGTGCACAAATAAGTGTGCAGGATGATGAAATCGCACAAGTTCACATGAAAAGCAGAAGGTCGTCTGTCGTTTTGACTCAACTCCTTTGAGCAGTCTGAGCCAGTTAGGAATCAATCATACCCACAGCACTTCAAATCCTGTGGAGTATGTTTAGTATATACAACAGCACATTGTGAAATTTAAAAGATCTGTTGCTCGAAGAGAATCTTCTGGTAGCCTTGTGGAGGAGGATGATAGAAGTCACCAAACTGACAATCCAATATTGCACTATCGTCCACTGTGAGGGACAAGACAAAGCATGTTAAACGTCACATAATACACTGATTACTAGGAGGATGTCTACTTAAACTTTTTGCACACGCACACCTCATTTCCCCTACAATTTAATAAATCAAAAATAAGATGAAACTGCAAATTATTTTCACAATACAGCACATTACAGGTACAATCAAAATAAGGTTGTCTTAATGTTTAAAACACATGTTTATTTTTACTGCAGAGTGTGAAAAAGGCTTATGATTGTAATTTTAACAACACAATAAAAGTGGTATACAGCTATATGTTTTTTGCTGAACAAAAAAGCGACTGATGAATGAGATGATTTCCAAAAAACACCAACTAAAATGTCATTCAGTGTAACAATAGATTATATTTAGTATGAGAATATGATGATATATTAAATCAGTGTTTCCCAACCCTGTTCCTGAAGGCACACCAACAGTACATATTTTGTATGTCTCCCTTATCTAACCCATTCGTGTTAGGTTGTGGAGTCTCTTCTAATGTTCTGATGAGTTGATTCAGGTGTGTTTGATTAGGGAGAGGTTGAAAATGTGTAGTTGGTGTGCCTTCAGGAACAGGGTTGGGAAACACTGTATTAAAGGACTTCATTTAGGGATCATAGAGCAGCCCCAAAATATTAATCTTTATAATGTTCTCCAAACTACTAAGATTTACTCAATTGCAAGCAAAAGGTTTTCAATCATTTAAAGATGATTCAAATTATTTTGATGATCATTCATTTTTTATATCTTTTACTAAATGTAGAATACATAAATATATCTGAATGACGACGTAACATTATTCCTCAAACATTTAGACATTTTATTTCACAAAAGATTCTTGAATCCTATTTGTGTACATATATTAGGGCAGCACGATATTGGAAAAATCGGACATTTTGATATTTAATTTCTTTATATATATACTGCGATATGAACTACGGCTGCACAATAAATCATTTCAGCATCGATACCGCAATGTGATCATTCGCTAAAGTCATATCGCAGGAAATATGCAATGTTGAGTTTGTATTATGATTGATAATTTGCATGTGTTTTTGATGCCTGTGATTGTATGATGAGTTTAAAAGCATTCAGATAGAAGAAATTGTATCATTTTTGACCTTAACTACAATTAATTTTATTGAATTATTTTATTTTTATCACTCAGTTACTGTACTTGAATAGTGTTAGACTCAGGAAACAATAAAACGCTTCATTTCAATTGTATCTTTCTCTTAATTGTATTTTTAGATTGTGATGCATGAAAATACTCACAACACATGCAAATACAGAAATGCACTGCAAACAGCACAGACAACAATGAAAATGTGTCGGGACCCCAAAAAGCTTAGATTGTTTATTAGATTTTATGGAGATGCACATAGTAAACATTAATTCATCAGTTTTTTGTACAGCTTGTCTAAAATCTGTCAAATACAATTCAATTCACATTCAATGGGGTCACCAAAAATTTTAAAGATTGTTTATTAGATTTTATGATGATGCAATCGATCTAACATTATAAATTCTTTCCAAATAGAGATATTAAGTCATCTGGTGAAATTGTATTCATATTACAATAGATATTACAAAATAAAAAAAATCACAATGTTAAATTTTGCTAATATCGTGCAGGCCTAATGTGAACGCAGTTTCACTAGATGCTTTGAATAGTTCCATTTAAGATTTTACTGGAGAGTCTAGTAGTATTAAGGTACATAAATTGAATGATCACAATGTAAAAAAAACATAGTCCAAATAACAAAAAACTCATAAAGCAAGTGAAATATATTTGTTTTTACTTTCAGAAGTAATAGATCAAAATCAAGTTTAACTAAAAAAGCAAAAAATCTGCCAATGGGTTTAGTAAAATTATATTGTTTTTGCTTTGAAATTTAGATTTTTTGGACTAAAAAAAAAGAAAAATTCTCAAATAAAATTCAGACTTATCATTGCACATCCAGCGACGTGACTATTGCGAATGTGCACATTGTGATTTTGATGCTGAAAATATATTGTGCAGCCCTAATATGGGAATATTTTCACAATATGACTTTATAACTATTTGGAAAGAATTCAGAGTTTTACATTGGTTGGAAAGATTTTATAGGGAAGCGCATCTGCATAAAATATACAAAATTAATCGAAAATATGCAAATCACAATACTCAAAGCACAGATGAAAACAAAACAAAAATAAACCGCACTTTATGGTTCTATGTCCTGATATACTCATTCATTCATTCTTTCATCTTCTTTTGGTTTAGTCCCTTCTTTATCAGGGGTCGCCACAGTGGAACGAACTGCCAACTATTCTGGCATATGTTTTATGCTGCGACTCAGTACTAATTTTGCTAATTTTGTTTACCCAACTACCACATGTCTTTGGACTGTGGGGGAAACCGGAGCACCCGGAGAAACATGCAAACTCCACACAGAAACGCCAACTGGCCCAGCCGGGACTTGAACCAGCGACCTTCTTGCTGTGAGGTGACAGTGCTAACCACTGAGTCTCTGCCAGTATTGATGTACAGAAAATGAGTAATCAAATGTAAAATAACACGTTCTGAAATGTGGCCCCTGATTAATTATAATCTCGACTTGATATTGTAGATTCTGTGGTGTGACTACTGCAGACTCGCACATTGCGATATTGAGGCTGAAACGATATATTACGCAGCCCTAACACATGGTCTAGTTTCTATGTACATACAATCATTTTAGACACTAAAAAGGATCCAAGCTTTCAACTAATTACAATACACATGACTAAAAGAAATATAGGAAAACAGTAAAATACTCACCATAAACTACAGGATAAACAGTTCCTCTAATGCCTGATGCTGGACAGTTCATATTCTTCCCGTTTAGGTACAAATTCAGCTCCACGTGGTCATATGTAACACCCTTCAAGCAGAAATATGGGAGAAGTCAAAATTAGACACTATTGAAGCTGTTAGATTAAAAACAAACGACCAGCAAATGAAATGCTTTTTACTGCAAGTGCCATTCCTTTCAAGAAAACACTCATATGTCCGCTTGTTTATACATAGTAGTGTTCTCATGTTACAGATGAACAAATAACTCCGTAATCACTATATAAAATGCAACAACGCTGTCATGAAATACAGCATCATCCCCGGTTGATGGATTATTTTTGATGCTTTACAATGTGCTCAGCCTATTGGTTTGTCCATTCACACACATTTTCATCATCACATGACCTTTCTTAATGCGCATACTGGAATTTGTTCGGTAAAATTGTTTCCATCACAGTTGATGTGCATCTTCTCTTATCGAAAAAATGGATTATTGCAGAAAATAGGACCTGTGCCCAGTAAACATTTATGATTCTTACATATTTTTTTAGGGCTGCACGATACTGAAAAAAAAAAAAACATCGAACACTGTTTATACCATTTTACCAGATGACTTGGATATCTCTATTTGGAAAAAATTGATCATTTTAGATTGATTGGGATGATTCTATAGAGAAGGCATGGTTTCTGGTATATTAATTCTTCCATGGCGGGGCGCCACACCAGAATTCCTCCCGCCACGGCTACATTACAGCTTCTCGTTCAAAACATTCAGTCATTGTTTTTTTTTTTTAATAGCAGGTTATTATTGCACCAAAATGTTTTAAAAGGTAAGTGAACAGCGCAAACTTTTCTGTAACCGTAGTACTGCTGTGCGTTATTTGTTTAATCCTTTAACGTGACATGCTGACTGACTGACTGAGAGATGCGTGAGGCCAGCAAACACGACGTAGCTTTCAGTTAAGATGAACAGTTTCCATAATTATACTTTATAGATAAAGATCTATGCCTCTGCATACAATGACTTTATCTTACTGGAGTTTATAGCCGTTTCACTTTACTTCAGGACACATTAATGCCGCTCTGTAGATCTATTGGAGACATTTATAAATATTCCTAGCAAATCTAATAAATGTTGGAGACATACTTGTTACATAAACACACTAAATCGCATTTCAGCAGCGTTTATTTGAGTGCACAAGAAAATCTGCGCTTGAGCAGCGTGTATTTGAGGGTGTGCAAGAAGTTTTGTGCACGAGCAGAGGAAATCGATGTGCAAGCAAAGAGATTCACATGCTCGTGTTACATAAATGTAATCTCGACTTGTAATACTAATTAATATTACTAAATACTGTAATACTAATTTGTAATACTAAAGTGCATCTGAATAAAATATAATAAAGCAGCTACAAGCATATATCAATTGAATTTAAAAAATATATACAACTGAAATAAACAATGTTCAATCATTTTCCGAGTCTAACATTATTGCATAATAAAAATAATTAAATAAAATTGCTCGTTATTAAAGTTACAAACAATACAATGTCTCATCCCTGAATGCTTTTAAAGTCATTATACAGTCACAGGTCTCAAAAACACATAAACAAAATGATAAATTATAATATATAATATATAAACTCAACATTGCATATCCTATGATGGGACAACGGGCTTGATATTAACTTTGAGCACCAGCCACTGTGGCTAATAGTTTTCCAACATTACTGGCCACTCACCATTTTCACTAGCCACAAATTTTGTTTTTGGGAAAATATATTTTATATGCATATAATTTGACTTTGACAAGCTAAAATAACTTGATTTAGATTGTGTGTTATGTCCACGTGGCTTCTCATTCATTTCACTTTTTTGTGTTGCATATGATCTTGCTCAATGAGCATGAACAAATGGGTTGTGGTTTCACAGTGTCGCATAGCAATTAGTTTTTACTTCACATAACTTTTCAGGGCTCAACACTAAGGATTTACCAAATACAGCTGAAATCTCCCCGCATTTGGTGGGTTTTAATGTCAAGCCCTGTATGTGACTATTGTGAATGTTCATATTGCGATATTGATGCTGAAACGATATATTGTGCAGCCCTAGTTCCTCTTGATAATCTTCGCAAATTTAAAAGCCTAAACACAATCCCTAGAAGGAAAAACAAACTTAACACAGCTTATAACCAATTTGACTTTAATGCCATCACCACCATTAAGCTTCAGTGTTATTTTCTTCTTACAATTTTTTGATTGAGTTAGAAGAGTGCTGTGAATAGAGTGCCAACCTGCTGAGACAAGACTGCACAAGCTAAATTTAAGATTCAATCTGTAAATGCCTCACATTACCAAATAATCTGGAATTAAAAATCTAAACTGACTGAAATCCCGGACAAAATATTTTCAGTCCTGTAACGTGACCCAGACCATACCAAGCACACAAATGCATTTATCTATCCCCAATAAATCCCATTTAAACATTGCTGCTGTTAAAGTGATATAGTTCCCCAAAACATTTTCATTTCTTGTCATTTAACTCACCCTCAGGCCATTCAAGATGTCGGCGACTAATTTCCTGGAGTAGAACAGTAAAGAAGTTTTTACTTTAACCATTGTCCTCTGGTATCCATCTATATAATGGAGGTCAGTGGGTGCCGTCGCTTTGATATTCAAAAAAACAGAAGCATGCAAATCATAATTATTACCTGTGACTCCCGTTAATGCACTAACCAAAAGCACAGCTCGGTGCAGAAAATTGAACATGATCTACCTCATTATTACCTGAACGTACACTGAAGTATACAGTATGAGCATCTCATTTTTATTGATGTGTTTGCAGGTGTAAGCTGAAGCACTTGGGTTTGTTTACCACAGAGAGGATGCACCTGTGCATATTATGTAACGAGACGCTCGTAGTACATACTTCAGTGTACATGCTCAGAGCCGCTTGCCCAGACTGTGAATAGCAGGTAATAAAGTTATAAATAATGTTCAGTTTGTAGCATTTGGTGATGGTTTCAGTTCATAAGACATCAGTACATTGAAAGGAGCAGCGGGTGATAATAATTTGCATGCAAGCTTGTTTGTTTTTATCTCATATGATAGCCAGACCCTCGAATTTTTCAAAACTTTTTGGTGATTTATTTGCAATTAAAATGACTGATTTTGTGGTGATAATTCCCAGAATTTTTTTTTTTTAATCATTTATCAATTTGACGCACATCATAATAGGCTACCAGCCACACTTTTAAAGCAAAAATAATGTATTTTAGTTCGGTCACGTCCAGTAGCGGTTATCCTTGAACCAAACTCCATCATTAGCTATGTTTCCATCCTAAAATGCGAATGAACTTTATGTGCAAAACTGGATAAAAGACGCATAAAAGACGTGCGAATAAAGCAGCGTTTCCATCCAGTCAAACCTAACAGAATCATCACTTTCTAATTAACTTCCGCCAAATATCAACAGTAAAAACGGAATTTGCTGTGGTGGGAGAAGCTGCGTGAATCACTTCTTCATTTAATAAATGACTTGCACCTTAGAAGGCAATCCTGACACGCAGTGAACGCGTGGTGGCGTTTGAAGGCGTGAGACGCAGAGCGCAGATGCTCTTGATTCTGGAGGTCATTAATAATATAATAACACTAATACTGAAACGGTTAAGGCGTTTTAGAATGACCAAAACAACATTTTTGATGCTTTACAATGTGCCCAGCCAGCTGGTTTGTCCATTCACACACATTTTCATCATCACATGACCTTTTTTAATGCGCATACTGGAATTTGTTCGGTAAAATTGTTTCCATCACAGTTGATGTGCATCTTCTCTTATTAAAAAAAGTTTATCCTACTCAGTAATGCGCATTCATTTTTTTATGCGCATTTTCAAAATTTATACGCATCTTGGCATTTCCATCAACTGTTTTTTAATGTGTATATCAAAAATGCACATTAAAATAGGTGGAAACGTAGCTACTGTAAGCTGCTTTCTTTTCTGTCTGCTCCATTGCTCCATTTGTTAGATGTTTGCTTTCACTTTCTTTTGCAGGTTGAAGCGCGTCAAATGCACAAAACGCCCAATTTGTGCAGTTTTTTCCACTCAATTTGCGCCACAGGATGTCTAATCGCATCTTTGCATTTACTTCACATGTAACTCACTCGCTCTTTATCCACGTCTGCTTACTGCATAGGCTGCAAAACAATTCCCCCCACTTCCATGTAATGTACGTCGTAAGGGCACAGGTTAGATGTCATTTTTCAAAGGATGCTCAAATAAATCACATGCGCTGCGTATGCAACATCTATAAGTCATGTAAAACAGTTAATTGCTAACTGAAATAAATATTATTTGATTATATGCTTTGGATTTGGATGTTTTATGAGATTATTTACATTATTTGTGATTATTTTGTGTTTAAATTAAGAATCTTGCAGGATCATAAAAATATTGGAAGGTCTGGATTACATCCATGGACCACCATTATATGGATACCAGAGGACAACTCTTTCTAATATTTTTTTTAACTTCTCTACTTGGTCATCTGCGTCTCATAAGGCCTGAAGGTAAATTAACATGAAGTTTTATTTTTTATGCACTATCCCTGTAAGACTCACCACAATGTCCCCTTCCTGCGGCAAGCTGTTAGCTGGTAATCGGTTCTTTTCTTCGTTGTTATGGTACACGGTGCCATCTTGCCGGAGCACAAGGCTGTGCGGGTCTCGACCCAGAGGGATCTGGTTTAGATTTGCTTTCTGAGTTGCCACTCCTATTCCCCAGACACCTGCATGGAGCAAAGTTCACTGCAGTCACACCTAATAACTAGGAGAAACTAGTGATTGATGGCTCATTTCCATTGAACGGTACGGTTCAGTTTAGTACAGTACGATTCAGTACGGGTCATCCTGATTCAATTCAATTTTTTTCAATTCATCTTCATTTCTATAGTGCTTTTACAATGTAGATTGTGTCAAAGCAGCTTAACATAGAACTTCTAGTGAATTGAAACGGTGTCAGTCCAGTTCTCAGAGTTTAACTTCAGTTCAGTTCAATGTAGGCTTAGGCGGTATCCAAATTTTGATACCATCAAATCTCCTCCCTATTTTACCTCGGTATCCGGTATTACTGTGCAAAATAAAAAAAAATTATGATGTAAGGCTCAGACAGCGTCACCAAACTGTTGGCTTGTGCCTAAACCAATCAGAAACTGAATACTGTAAATGCGACGTGAGGTTCGCGGTCACCTGTTTGTTTTGTTCTTATTAGAGATCTGTGCGGGACGCTCTCTCTCATTCACACACACATATACATATATATAGACAGCAGCAAGCGACACACAGCATTACGCTCTCTCTCATTCTCACACACACACTTTATTCCGTGCTTTATTCGGAAATTTATTCCAGCACCGCCAGAAATCTGGTCGGGTCCCGCGGGAATGCAGACCTCTAGTTCGTATTTACCACGTCTCCCTTCTCATTCGGTCGAAACCCGAAATATTTAAGTGCCTTTTTATGATGGTATAACGGTGTTGAAACTGACACTGTTGTTATTTTTAGATCCCGCGGTATACCATATCAACGTATTACCGCCCAAGCCTAGTCCAGTGTGGTTTAAATTTCCCTGCTGAAGGTCCAAACACTGAAGAGCAAATCAATCGATGCGAGGCTCCACAAGTCCCAAAACCAAGCAAGCCAGTGCTTTCTGATTAGGCTTGTGGTTCTACTGCCAATAGTAGGATTACTTGGTAGGATTGGTGTACACCAGAAAGTTGAAATCAACATCACTTGATAGATGTGGTGTAAACTAAAGAGTATCAATCAATGACATTTGTATGTGAAGAATAAGGCTCTAAAAACAACAATGGAGGACATGCAGTACATACTATTCTTGCTTCTTGGTATGCGTCCGTTTGTGACTTTTCATTTCTCACCATGCTATCAACGATGTCTGCACTTAGACATTGCATTATTGTTTCAGCTGTGTATTTAAAAACAGCACTTCCTGTGTTGTAGTTGTTCCCTTTGTAGCATGCACTCTGTAAACCAGTCAGCATTCTGAAGTGAGTCTAGCTCCACACTTTAGGTATTTTATTAGGTACTTTTTACTGCATGGTTGTGCCAAGTACTATTTGAGTACGCTAATTTGGAACTATTCACAACTTCTGACAGTGAAAATCAAAATAATTGCTTATCGTACTGTATTGAACCACGCCACTCATTGGAAACCAAGCACAAACATAATAAATGCTCACACACATCATGCCTTACCTGTAGACTGAATCTTGAATTCAAAGTAGCTTTTGTTTTGATGGAGTGGGGCGTTTGCAGTACAGCCTCCGGTTCCACATATGCGTCTTCCGCTCTTTACAATGACAACATCAGTACCTGAAAATATCATTAAAAAATTATTTTAAGGGACTTTGTTGCAATTATTTGTTGCATTATTCTACTTTAATTGATGTGTAACGGTGCTTATTTCATCTGTAGATTTTGTATGCGGTGCTTTGTACATTACTTACAATGTGTACTCCATTACTGACAACAAATGACATGCTAAAATGGCTTTGTCATGTAATGTAATATATTAAATTCTAGGCAATATAATCATCAATACAATTTAATTTCTTTTAAACCAGCGTGTCTCTCACATTAACTTGTATAGAATAATATTTAGGGAAGGGAAATTAATTCACTTTTCGTTATGTGTAGTTACAAGTTGATTACTTGCAAACTGTGTAGTCCAAAGGTCTCAAACTCGATTCCTGGAGGGCCGCAGCTCTGTACAGTTTTGCTTTAACCGTATCAAACACAGCTGATCCAAATAATCAAGGTGTTTAAAAGAGTCATGAACACCTTCATTAGTTGGATCAGCTGTGTTTGATCAGGGTTGGAGCAAAACTGTGCAGAGTTGCAGCCCTCCAGGAATTGGGTTTGAGACCTGTGATCTAGTCAATTACCGAACAGTGAGCACAAAATACATGATAATTTTGTGGTCAGTAATTTAAGAGATTACATTTAGGAATCATAATAAACTGGACTTACTAATACTTTAAGTTAATTTGGATAATACTGTACTGCATCAATAAAACAGAAAGAATAAAAAAAATCCACCGTTTATCAACAACATCGAAAACATTAAAAAACGCCACAAATTAAGTGTTGCAAATTATGAAAAACTATTTAATAAGTTGTATATTTATTCAAAATAAGACAAATAAATCTTCTTAAATATATAAATAACCTTTATTTATATACGTGTGTGGTCTCCAATGATAGCAGTCTGACAGGTGGCCATTCTGTGCAACTCTCCAAATATAGAAAACCTATACCAACATATTTCTATAGATATGTTTTAAGAAAGGAATATTTGTATAATAGTACTAATAGTATTATTAAGAATAATAATAGAAATTGGGGTAATTAGTTAATTAGGAAAAACTGCCGTTTTGTAGTACTACTAAGTAATATTGTCAAGTAACTGATTAATGACAAAAAGAGTAACAATAGTAATATAACCGAACGGTTACAAATATGTCGTTGTTGAAATCGGATTACGTAAAAATACTTAATCACCAGCACTGATTTTGTTCGTTTACTGCTGATGATTATTTCCCATTCCCATCTACTACACACGTTTATCTGACAGCACTAAAATATTCATTGCACTGCATCGTATAGAGACGACAACACTGCCCGTTTACGACACTGTCAGACTGTATCAATTATGGGTTAATATAATGTGTCTGAAATTATAGATTCATAACTCACCCATGTGATGAGTGTCCAGTTGAACCGTGGGCATTTCCTTCAGTGTTACGTGGCCACTGTTATTGTCTCCACAGCAGCCAAAACAACAGGAAAACAACTCCGCCATAATAGTATTTCTCCCACAGCAACAGTTACGGTTAAATAACGTGATTCCACTCAAGTTTAGTAGTTATACGTGGTTATTCGTGCCATCAACCAACGGAGGTCATTTTTAA
Source organism: Danio aesculapii (assembly GCF_903798145.1). NCBI lineage: Eukaryota > Metazoa > Chordata > Actinopteri > Cypriniformes > Danionidae > Danio > Danio aesculapii. The sequence goes on along the minus strand of NC_079435.1, from coordinate 14,270,501 downwards.
TCAATCTAGATGCTAAGCTAACAGGATATGACGTGGTAAAAGGGAGGTTTTTTTCTCGCTTTTAGATTTTTTTTTATTTCTAGTTCAAAGGCGACCTCTAGTGAACAACTGACGCTATTAAAAAGATCACTCAGCAAAAAAACTAAAAATCTGTCATCATTTTCTCACCCTCATGTTGTGACAAAACTGGTTTTCCATCGTTTGTGAAACAAAATATATGAGTCATATATAAACTCTATGAAATCAATGCCCGCCAAAAGCGAAATCGTACGTCTCGGTTGTTGCTAGATCAGATATGGTTGCAGTCAAAAGTTAACGAGAATTATTTATAATATTTATTACATTTCCTATTTATTGTATTTTATTAACGTCTAACCCTATACCCAACCGTCACAGCGATGTAAAAATAGTAGATGTACCGAATATTATTTAGGTAATTTTTAAATTACCCAATAAATTGTATTTTACCCCACCTCAACCCTAAACCCAACCGTAGCAGTACTGTAAAAATATTAATGTTATAGTGTTACAAAAATGATGGTATACGTGTGCGTATCCGCAGCTGTATCCCGTCCATCGCATACATTTGAATTTTAAACGTAACGTTTCTTCCTGACCGTTAAAAACGTTTGTTATATGGTTGAGGGTGGATTTGGTTAGTATATAATCGACATTCTCTTACAATTTACAACTTTTCACGTAAAAGAAAGTTTTGGATAAGTGAATATTATTACAGACGTTTTATTCTTGGAATAAATAATCCGTAATTGAGTAAACTTCATCCCGTTCGACTAGCAACTGGATTACTACCAAACATCAGGCAATTTTGGCCATTCTGTCTTTAAAAGAGGACATATTTTGCAGTAATTTGTCAACTAACTGATCACAGGAAGAAACTTTAGTTTTGATACAAACTCTGAGTGAAGATCCAAAAATGCGCGAGACGGAGTTCAAATCTGAGGGATCAGAATCGATGTGACCTTAAAAGCTTTTAACCTGCTCTGTGCCACTGTTACAGCTGTGAAGTTTTGCATGGCAACAACCTCGCCGCTCGAAAGTAAGGGGCGATCTATATCCGACCAACTTATTTCAAAAACGAAAACATGCCTTTAGTTGTGTTAATGTTTTCTCGCTCTCGCATTGAATACTTGTTTACTGAAACATTTCGCATAATGATCATTTGCCACTTTTATAACGTGTAACTTGCATGTCAACTTTTGTTTGTTGTTTTTGAAGTTCGCTAGTGTTGAAATCTGCACAGCAACAAGCGCCATGATTGCGTTTGCGGAGTGCCCTAGTAACTGGCGCGCGCGGTTTCTATCCAATAAAAGAGCGCGTGATGTGTTCGCAGTTATGCGGTGGAACTGTTTTTCCCAACATCCCTACTTTTCATGGGATTATTGCATTATTATAGAAACTATTTATTGTGACTTACCTCACGTTCTTGACCTTTGGGTGACTAGTAAGCTGATGTCGAGGTAAATGGACCAAATGAAGGTACAGTAGGCACATTTCATCATGGTCTTCATAATAGATTTTTTTAATAGCTACAAATTCTGATTTAGCTCTAGATTGTTTAATATATAATGGATTAGATATCTAGTAATCACTAGAGAACATGTTTGTAGCGTGTATACACATCTAATAACTTTACCGTATTCGCCATACTATGATTTGGAGATGCAGGTGATGTTGATTAGTGAGGTGATTATGATTTCACAATATGTCATAAATTAGCTTAAAACAGCAAACAGATGCTGAACATGAGCGCACTTGCCTGCATGCCTTTAGTATTTTGAACAACATCAAAACCGTTATTTTCAGGGCTGCCCAATCAGATTGCAGGATAAACCTGCGCGCTGCTCAGCTGCGACACTCCAAATGAGGTTTCTGTGGAAATTACCGGGTAGGATCTCGCCTTACCTGCCAAGAATAGCTCATTGAGAACAGAAGGGGAAAAAGTTGTGCAGACCTTTTGGGTGCACTATGAATTTCCGCTTTAGAAAATGTTCAGTGCGTATTCTGAAGTACAGTACTTATGCTCTTGTTCAGTCCAGTCTAGGGAGAGAATAACCTCAGTGACATGCGAAGGAGAGTGACGTAAGAGCAGAAGATAGTGACGTGGTTTCTGCCCTATTTTCTCTTATTTTTTCGGTTCGCTTGTGGTATCCGTCATGAATGTCATTCGACAATTTTATTGATTTCACCTGTACTTGCTTTTTATTATTATGCGATGTACAATTAAAGTGGATATTCTGTGAGATTTTTTAAATACTATATAAATAATAAACATTTTAATTAAGATGCTAGTAAAATGCAACACATTTTGCTGTACTTGAAGCACTATTATTATAATTTTCAAAAGTTATTGGCATTAAAAAAAGAGAAAACAATCGATTACACAACCATAAGTAGCCAATCAAAGCGACAGAAGGAAAACAAACCATTATATAGATTTACTCCTGCTGACCGAAAACAATACGATTTACAATGCATAGCTACGCATCAGTAACTCTTCTTGCACAGATCTGACCTAAAATCTTCTTTTTCACTCCCACGTTGTGTAGCAAATGTCATTAAGCGTCTAAAAAGTATTTGCATTAAGCGTCGTTAATACACACAATTACTATTAACGGGATTCAATGCAGCTCTAGAGGAGTCAGGAATTAATGTCACTTATACAAGTACTATACAGTAGGGGTTGTCTGTAAACTTTGCACGTTAGAGGAAATATTACCAGCTGAAGCGTTTGGTCAAGATTTCCATGAATGCTGGGTGCCACAGATGAATTTACATGAACGTTATTTGTTTGGCAGGTGGACATCCAAGGTAGTTATTTTATAGCTGAGTTTAACTGTGTTTACTGAGATGTTGGATTTGGAGCAGGATCACCTTCTGTCAGAAATGTGATTCAAGACCTGCGCTTCGTCGTCCAACAAAATCAGGAGGGTTATTTGAATACATTTGCAGTTTTTAAATAAAGAGATTATATTTAAGACATTTAAAAGCTGCTTGTACTGAACAACCTACAATTATAATATTTTTACATATCATTTAAAAACAAATACATAAATAAGGTAGCCTGTTTAACAAGCGAGCGTTGACGTGACCGTACGTCGAATAAACGGTGTTCTCCACAATGAACAAAATTTAATGAAGTTGAATTATAGCTAAAATGTATTCAGGGTTGGCATATTTCTTTGATTTTTGCCCATCCGCGTACCTTAAGGCAACAAGGTCAACTTCGTGTTTAAAGCTGAAGTGACCCTAAAAGTTTTAGATAAATTTGCATTTTACAGTACACTTTTCCATCTTTCACTTGCTTATTTGACACATTTCTGTGCAATTAATCCATAAGAAGGCAAACTTTTCTTAATCTTGGCCTGGTGGTGGACACGCATTTGAAGGATGGTTTCCTCAGTATCGCCTGAGGAGGAAAACGAGCATTTCAACCGAGAGGGAGTGTAAATATTCTTAATATTAACCACCCTTACCAGGGAAAAGAAACGCGTAAAGAAATCAAAACACACCTAAAAGTACCAAAAGGGGCCTATCTACCGATTAATTCTGTCAGCACCCCTCCCCTAAATAATAGCTTTAAAAACGGGGGCGATCAAAAAAACTTGAAGCCATTTGAAGTTTCCCAGAAGATGGCGATGCTGCGTTATACAAAACGTGAAAATAAAGACGGAGAGTAGACATTACTGATGTGATGATGCCACAACACTGTAATACGACACATTTTATGGCTCCTTTCATCGGTGTGCCTCGACCAAAAAGTTAGCAGGTATAGAGCTCCTTGCCGTCTAGAAATGGTAAACATTTCTTCTGAGAAATTATGCATTTGAAATACATCCCAGAATTCAGTACATTAAACAGTCTTTCATGAAATGATGGTGATTTGAATATTTTTCTTTATTTTTTTATTTCATTTTTAAATACATTTCATCAGCAAGCTCAAAGCACTTGTGCAGAAGCATCTGACCCATCTAAAAACCGAATTACAAACAATTATACAGCGCAATGGATGTGATATCAAATTTCATGTCCTCTGTTCTCCGAGAATAAAAGCATTAAAAACAGTCTTTTGGCCAGCATGTCATTAGAAAGTCGTTGGTCTTCAAGTGACGAGATGAGGGATCCCGAGGCCCCCGCAGACGGTAAACGGCCCGCCTAACTCCAGCAGCACGGTCAATACTGGAGGATTCGCTAGTGCTTTGACTCCAATATTTACGTGCTGCTACAGCCAGGCAGCCAGTCTGTCACACGGCCAAGTTCAGGAGACTCGCAGGCACATGTAGTCCTGCTGCTGCCGTTGTTGTTTTAGTCTACTTCATCTTTCTTCTCGGTCTTTTCACCCGTTTGAATGTGAAGTGCGCGTCTGTCCTGTCGTTGTTGCCGCAGCACAGTACGGCCTGCACCCCCGTTATAACTCACAAACCATTCTGTGCTGCTACAGTACCGACAGGCCCCGCACGGAGAGCGCGCACACGCACTCACGCGAGGCGCGCGCCCACACAACCGCACACACACACGCACGGTTCTCGTTTCGCAACCTGAAAACACAGGATCAACACAAAGAGAGTAAGAAGTGTCAATACGGCTGCATCTTGTATTTAATAACCAAAATGACATCGAAATAAGGATCCGCGCTTGCTCAGAACATCTGAAACTTACATTAAAAATAGGAATAAAATACCAAGAAGCAATTTTGATTAAAATGTGTGACTTCCCCTGGCTTGTGGGCTGTTATGGCTCATGTTTGGTTGTGCTATGCAAATGCAACATGACAGATTACTAAGATAATGATGTATGGAAAACATACAAAGTATAATGTATTTTATTTATTTTTTAGGTGTGAAGTGAACATCTTTATATTGCTCTAAATGGAAACCTGGAACATTGGCAGATGTCAGTGTCCAATTTCAAGGTCATCAATTGTTTTTCATGTTTAAAAGCTTGCTGTGAAATGTGACAGTAGAAAAGACAAAAAATAAGTAAGCATATGCTTTTAAATGTATAAAGCAGAGAAGCCCAAACTAGGGTTCAAACTAGGGTTGGCCTATGGTAACTTTTGATTTGGCCTGCCGTCCCATCTAAGAAAAGGATAGGAAATGATGGGAAAGGCTGGGGAAAATGGCTTTAACAGAGATTGTTAGTTCTAATTTCACATAACCATTTGTTTGTTCAATTTTTGAGCTACAAAATAATATCAAACTGAAATTAAATGTTTCAATGTAATTAATCAGATTTTGTAAAAATTTTAAGATTAGGACTGGGCGATCTGACAAAAATGCAATCTTGATCATTATTTTCTATATTGAATGATAACGTTATATATTTCGATGTGCGATGTTAATAATTTCAGATGTAAAAGAGTCTCCCAACGCTGACAGAAGCCACAAAAATTAGAGGGTCCATTAAATAGCATAACAAATTTTCAGTTGATACATTTTCGGTGGCCGAAAATTTGATACATCTCAAATGTATTGAATTCAATACATCTCGATGGCTGAAAATTCGATATCAACACACGTTTAGATTCCCATTGTTGCACATTACTGCTGTGTGATTGGCTCTTAGATCAAGAGTAAAAAATTCCAGAGCTTATCTTTGTTATTGACATAAATTTGATTGCAATTCGATATAATATCATTTATCAGCCCAGTCCTATAGTTAAAATGTAAATACTGTTACTTGACGGATAAAAGACAATGCATTGAACTCCACTGTGATATAAATAGGATAGTTTGTTTTTATTGCAAGTTCATTGTAAAAATCTAAAAAAATATATATAATTCTAAATATGATTATACAACTTATTTAAAAAAAAAATTAATAAATTAGTTTAGTAGTATTAGTTAATAAGAAATTTCCTCAGCAACTTTAATGTAATACCTTTGGCCCACCACCTTCAATCAAGTTTAGATTTTGGCCCTTCATAAGAAAAAGATTGGGCACCCCTGGTATAGAGAGACAGAATTTTGAGTTTATTGCCATATCAGCGTCTCTGGCTTTACCACATTTTATAAATAACACTTTTCTATAATTATAAAAAATATTCTAACAATTAAAATGTATCAGCAGGTGTTGCAGGCAAATATAGACATAGCCCTGATGTAACCATTAATGGGGTTCCAAAGATTTGGTCCGAGTTTAATTCTAAACAACTTGATATTTTGGCCTTTACCTCATAATTAGCTAGGCATCGTATTCTACTTAACTGGAAATCAAATAAGCCTCCAACTACATCCCAATGGCTTGTGGATACCATGCATTTTCTAAAGCTGGAAAAGATTAGATGCTCTGGGAAAACTAATCTCTTTAAAAAGTGGCAATGTTTTAGAACTCACTTTAACTCTCTTAACATCTAGCCTTCCATTTAAAGGATGCACTCTCCTTCCTTTTTAATGTATTTATTCTGTAGTAATTTAATTTTTGTTTGTTTTTAACTATTATTATCTTATACCAATTAATTGTAAACGTTTACTTTCAACATTGACAATGTATCTGAACATTTGATTGTGATTGTGGAATGTCTGCATTCAGTTTGTTGTAATTTTCTGTACACTTTTATTACTCGTTTCCACTTTCCTCCTTACTAATATTTTTTTAGTTAAAAAAAAAACAACAACATCAAAGTTAAGCATGGGTAACTACTAACATAGTGTTTAATTTTTTGCAATACATTTTAACATAAAAGTCCTCAACAGCTTTTAAATGTATAAAATTGCTTCCAAATACGATCATATTAATGTTAAATTCCTGCTTTTTACACTGTCTTTGACCTTTATATGACCAAATGTTTTATATTTTGTTTAACAGCACATTGCTATTCTACAGTGATGGGTGGATATGATTGCAGAAGTGCTCAAAATCTTTTGCACTGTTTGGTCAGTTCTGGTAATATGGTACCTGTTCTGAGAAAAATGTGGTAATCACAGCATTCTTACACAACCTTTCTTTCTCTCACTGATGAAGCCACCGTTATCAGGTAAGTGCGCAGCATTGAAATTCAAAGCTTTATTTTATTGGATTAGATTTAATAAATGATGATGATAACTTCAGAAAGCCAATGACTTTTAAAAACTCGAGCTTCAAATTTCTCCTAAATTTATTTGAATATTCAAAACAAACCTGCAAGTAGATTCAAATCAGCCGAGACATGCATTTTTAAAGAACTAAATGAGTAAGCTGAGCAACAAAGTACGCTTTTGTCCTAAATCATCTTTGAAATGACTCTTACGTAGCGAGTGTAAGAAATAATTGACATGACTCGTGTGCAAAGTGCAAAATGAGTGGGCTATTAATAACAATCATTTCAGGCATGACTAACTTGCAATATTTATCATGTTCTATTTCTGATGCTAGTTGTTTTTGTAAACCCTCCCCCCCTCCAGGTTTCTGTTCCATTCAGCGTGTGCTCGTATGCTTTTGTACCAGGTGAGCCCACACTGACAATAAACTTTTGGAGTCACACAAGCGAGAGGACAGTGAAGCATCTGCTGTCTATAAGGCTAAAATTACAGGTTATGAAAAGAGGACTTCTGGGAGAACAAAAAAATAAAAAGTGTTCGTGGACAAAAGCTTGTAGCCTCCCACATTATAATATTTACTAATGTTGTTTGCTCTGTCTGTATGCCTTTCACCTTTTTTTTCTCTTTTGTACTTCATGAGGATATAGATTTTAATTGGCATTTCTATATATTTATGCACTGCAAATTCACATTTCCTAAACTCTATTTCTTTTATAGGTAATAAGGTTAAATCAGTGGTGTACTTACAGAGTTTGTCACAGCTCAGTGTCATGCCGTGTGCTTTACATTCCTTTCCTGGTGAAAACAAAAATAAAGACATATTCATGAAGCACAAGTTTAGGCTTTTTTGATTATTTTTGCGTTAGACATACAGTGCTCAGCATAATTGAGTACACCCCATTTTAAAATGAATATTTTTATCCATTTCTCAGTGAATTTGGCAATGTATTTTGGTGCATTTAAACAAAACAGATTTATTAAAATAATATTTTAGTCACCAAACAAATTTAGAAATTGAAAGATAATACAATTCAATTCAAGCAAAATATTGCAAAAATAAACTACAACCTACATAATTTCAACAAATTTGTACATATTTTTGCTTCTCTTGATTTTCCCTCTTTTTTAATTTGTATTTAATATTTTTCTACAACATATAAATTTGGTTATACTAGTTTTTGAACCGTTATCGTGAGTTATTTTGTCAGATAAGCTCCAGATTTGGCTTCAGTACTGACTGATCTAATGTATATGCACAAATGGGTGTGCTTACTTATGCGGAGCGCTGTAATTACACTTTAAAGAGCATTGTATAGCATGCATTCATTTAACTGAACTGATGTAATAATCTTACATTTGTAAATTACTTCAATCAATAAATGCTGCGTAATCTTTTTCTGAAGATAAATCTTTATGTCATGGTTGTGTGTGTGTAAGAAAGTTAAACTGTCTCCAACAATTTCATTAAAACAATACTAAAGCTATGAATGTTTTCAAAAAACACTACATTTATGTTATATATAAAAATCATACATGAATAAATAAATTGAAAGTAATAAAATCAACATTTTTCCATTAGGAAAGCATCAAATGTATACCAAAGGACACAAAGTTCTAATAGCACAAATAATTGAAGATAATATGACTAAACTACCATTTACAGGATATTATGAAAGTATACAGCAAGCATAAAGCATACAACGTCATCACTCCAAGCCTAATTATAGGGCAACATCTAATTAAATCATCCTAACTTAAACATTTTATTTTAAAAACTAATTCATATTTGAGGACGATCACTACTATAAACTTCATAAAGCTCATTAATAATTCTCATGAAGTGCACTGTCTCTGTATTTACTGACTGAATATTATAGGATAATAAATCTACACGACGAATTCCACAACTCAGGATAAACAAATTAGTTTTACATTCAAGAATTATGATAATTATTAAACATTCGTCTGCATTGTGTATGTAACTAAATTAAGCAAATTAGAGCTAGAACTAGAACTGCCAACCAAACTACCGAACCCTAGTGATGTGTTTAGGTTTAGTCTGATTAGTGTTTTTTTTTACGAGACGGCAGCTAGCTGTTGTTCCCTCTCACTTCGTATGCCAGAAGTTAGCAGAGAAACATTTACTTCCTACCACAGAAAGGGGAAGCTGCTCCCATCATTTGCTTTTACAAGAGTAACAAGCGAAGGGGAGTGTGTGTGTGTGTGAGAAAGCACACTTTACACACCAGATCTGTCCAGAAACGTTTTTTATTATTATTAAATGATCATTAATAGACTTTTTTAAATGCCACTCTCCACACAATAACAACATTTGTGTGTAAACTTAGTGTATCTACTAGACGACACTGTAACCTTAAATAAAGTCTTTTAAAAAGTCATTGTCTTGTTCGAAATATACTCTACATATTTTTAGATTTTATTTAATCAATCGTTACACCAAATGGCACATCAGTAGGTGTCTATTATGAATCATGGTAAGTGTGTTGTGGACTTGTGGTCATTAGTTTTAGTTCAGAAACAATTAATAAACTGGACAGATTCTAATATGGTAGAGGGAATTTAATAATTATTTAATTTATTTTTACATTTTTTACCCTAGTAAAGCTCTTTTTACATTATCAGATGTGTCTGCATCGGTACAATATGTTGTGGTAATGAATATGCAATTATATTTTTACTGAATTAATTATTGTTTGCAGAGCACATTTTTCTTCGTTTTCGTTGTCTAATGGAGGAAACGTACAATGCTGCATGTACCTTGCCGTCCAAGGAAAATTACTACTGATCAGCCAAAGACTATAGACTACAATTATGTGGGTAATAATTTGTAATTAATATAATAATGGACATCCCTCATCATTTATATATTTCTTTAATATATAGACGTACACTGAAAAAAATTATTCAAAGATGATTCCTTGGATTTACTAAAAAATTTTTACGTTAAGTGGATGTAAACAACTTATTTGTGTTGGATTTAAACAAACAAATTAAGTTGAATATTGCTCAATTTAATTAGTTTGTTTAAATTCAACACAAATAAATTATTTGCAACAGTTTTGCATACAACACTTTTTTCAGTGTATGTGTCTTTTCTTTTATGTAGAAAAGTGTTGTTATCTGAGAAGCATTAAGCATTTTATTATGAGCTCAACCTTTTCTTGTTAACTTTATCCACATATTGTGATAATTCTATTTAGCTTGATGAATGAATTAGCAAATATAATGGCAATTATGATATGATATTAAATTATTATATTTAAGAATAAGCATCTTAAAGACAAAACCATACAATAACATTGTAATGAATGTATAAATGTTACATAATACATATTTTTATACTTCTATAACTCACTTCTATACTACTTCAGTATTTGGTCAATAGTAAGGCCACTAAATTTCAGATTCTTAACTGGCACCAAAGATAGCACTCAGTGGAATTTTAAAAAAAAGTATGTATATATATATATATATATATATATATATATATATATATATATATATATATATATATATATATATATATATATATATATATATATATATATATATATATATATATATATATATATATATGTATAGTGTATATATGTATATATGTATATATATATATATACACACACACTAAAGTAAAGCTTCAGGATGTTAAATTACCTTTGTAAAAGTATCGGTACAGTACAAAAGTAATATTAAGTAACTTCATGCTACTGTATTAACCACACACACCAAGCACTTCACTTGCCTAATACGCCACAACAGCACCAGTCCCCGTAACAAGTGCATTTGCCTTGGTAACGTCAGATGGGGCAGCCCCTGGCAGCACATCTACAACTAAGAAGAGCTCACAATAAAGAGCTCCACCGTTTGGCATCAGAAATCTCGGCTGGCGCGCTGTTCCTCTTAGCAGATAGCTTTGTAAATGACACTCAGATCAAGATTTTCATTTCTGTGTTTCGCATCTAAATGATCATTTACAAAAGGACACACACAACCAGCACAAATCCAGAGTCTTCTGCCTCTGATCTTGCTGGGCAAACACACACAAGACTTTTGAGGTTATCAATTTGCTTTAATAACGATATATGGTATTATGGAGATATTGACTTATATGATTCACTTATGATATTGACACTTTAATAGGAATAGGTATAACTTAAATTTGTGTATGGTTTATTGCATATGCACATGCTCAGAGTAAACAAATGTTTTAACCAAATTAAATTGCAAAAGGATGATAAAGTATAAAAAGTAACTCACAATTCAGTCAAATCAACAGATTTATTAGTTACCATGTTCAGATTAGTTTAAAATACAACTGAATTTTATTAGTTATTGACTCCATTTAACTCTTTAACAGGCTTCATAACCACCTAGTTGGCCTTTTTCCATAGGTTATCATTATTATTTTAATTGCTTATTACTATTTATCAGAGTTGTGTCAGTATATTATTTAATTAAGATGTGGGCCAAAAAACTTATGTTCAAGGAGTGCACCTTATAAAAGTTAAACTATAATGACTTGTGATCAGATTTTGACTACGATTTTAACAAGTTTTTAGTCATTATAAAAGCTTTTTTAGTTTTCATATTGAGTTTAGTTGAATTGCTAATGTTAATTATTGGAGTCTTGTTGCTATATAAATAGTCAGAGAATTTACAATCAATATTTCAGCACGTAATCAGATGTGAAAATGTTTGAACTATTAAGATAACCAATTAAAGCTGAACAATATATCGCTTGAGCATCGATATCGCAATGTGTGTGTCTGCAATAGTCACATCGCAGCATTAGGTTATGTATTAAAAACTAAACGTTAAGTATATTATTAAATACGGATATATATATTTAAATTACTTATAAAATGATGACATTCTTATTTTACTGGTGTTTTACTTATTTTTTGATTGTTCAATGTCTGTACTTGACTACTTTTAGACAAGAAAACCATCAAGCACTGTTTGTTTCACTTTTATTGTTTGTTCTATATGCTTGTAATTTATCAGTTTATGCAGATGCACTTCATAAAGAAATATTTGATCGCCCCAGTCGACATAAATTAATAAAATCTACCCAAATAGAGCTATTCAAATCATCTGGAGAAATTATATATTTATATCGCAATATATATCATGGCAATATCGCAATGTCACATTGTTCCAATATCGTGCAGCTTTATAACCAATTCATTCTCCAAGCATGTGGTGCTGTTATGACCACCATTACAAATACGATGTAAATATATTTTTAAAAGCACTCAGAGTTAAAATAATTATTCACTGTATTTTGACGTGCCCACGATATCAATAATGTGCATGTTCATTATCACAATATGTTCAATTATTCATTATCGTCATATGTTTAAAACACAAACACACTGAAAAAGGCTTAAGTTAGCCCTGAAATTGTTTCATTGTTTCACTCATCAGTTTACTATCAAGTAAACGTTGGATGATAACCATTTTCAAAGTAAACCACAGTTTGGAAAAGTCAAGGTTTTAAAACTGCCATAATTTTCTGCTATATTTATAACAGTATCTCCAGCAGAAAAGATATCCAAAGATGGCGTTTCAAATTGTAATGAAATTTGTGTTTTTTAAAACTAATGAAGACAGAGTTCAATGATTCTTTTGAATTATTTAGCCTGACATGTTAACTGCTCCAAAATATTAGAAAAGTTTTCCAAAATAAAATATATTGTGTTCAAAGGGGAAAAAAGTTTTAGTTTTATTTACTCAGACATTTAAAAAGAATATATTTTAGAGCAGTAATCACAATACTGTGATATTTTTATCTAAGGTTATCACACCGTCAGAATCTTATACCGGCCCATGCCTACTACCAAGTGAATCAAAATCAAGAGTCCCCAGCCCAAATGTCACTGACTTTCAGGTTTCATGATAATAACGCAGCAGTGTGACTGGGCTCTTTCTTTTTTTCCCCCTTCAAGCTACAATTTGAAACTACATCAAACCAACTTTGAATCTTCGAGGCCCTTTTTTAACCTTGTGGTAAGAGACCTGTATAAATGAGAGAGGGGGGCGGTGGGGGGCACAACACAAACCTTAAACTCATTTTGGGAGCAGTTCTGCTATCACATTCACTTCATAAAGTCTCTACACAATGGAGACATACAGTTGAAGTCAGGCTTATTAAACCCCCTGAAGTATTAGCCCCACTGTTTATTTTTTTCTCTCCAAAATTTCTGTTTAACGGACAAGTTTTTTCCCCCAACACATTTCTAAACATAATAGTTTTAATATCTCATTTCTAATAACTGATTTATTTTATCTTTGCCATGATGACAGTAAATAATATTTGACTAAATATTTTTCAAGACACTTCTATACAGCTTAAAGTGACATTTTAAGGCTTATTTAGGTTAACTAGGCAAGTTAGGGTAATTAGGCAAGTTATTGTTGTAACGATGGTTTTTTCTGTAGACTATCAAAAAAAATATAGCTCAAGCGGGCTAATAATATTGACCTTAAAATGTTTTTTAAAAATTTAAAACTGCTTTTATTCTAGCCAAAATAAAACAAATAAGACTTTCTCCAGAAGAAAAAAATATTACTAGACATACTGTGAAAATTTCCTTGCACTGTTAAACATAATTTGGTAAATATTTAAAAAAGGAAAAAAATATAAGGGGGCTAATAATTCTGATTTTAACTGTATGTGTAAAAAACGAGCTTGTACAGTACAGGCCTGCAATATCTACATGAGCTGCTGCTGTTAGAAATAAATAATAAAAAAGTCTCAGTTTGAAGTTAATACGGCACTTAAAAACGAAAGTATTACACAATGTGAAACTCCACAAAATGGTCAGAACTATAATATCACCAATGAGGCTGATGATGAGTGGATTATACAGTTTATTTACAGGTTTTTCCCTTTGAATAAAAAAAAATTAAGAGAATCCAATAATAATTAGAAAACAATGAAGACAACTCACAGTTCCTGCACCTACATAGAGTTTTTCATAGTGTGGGATGGGTCTGAGTCAAATGCGAAATTACATAACCATTAACATAGAAAAAAATAGCACTAATCACTGGGCGTATCACAGTGGCCAACAAGATCAGTGGTCTTAGCAGTACGTGACACACTACTACTGTTAAATACATTTGAGGGTTTCCATTTGGATTCGGGCCAAGAGCTTACAAGTCGACAAGCCTGTTTAAATTGTGAGAAAGATACTTGCAATACACATCATAATGAACTGGCGTAAGTCATAATGTTCAAATGTGTCACTAATATGTCACGGTCACAGAGACACGAGAGAACCAGCTCACGCTCACCAAGATCAAAGGTTATCAGGGCAAAATTTGGAGAATTTCTTCTTTGTAACGGTTTGGGGAAAAACACTGCAACTAGACCTTGAAGAGGCGATGAGTGTTTTCAGAAAATATAACATTGTTCGTGTTAATATGTAACAACATGCACTTAATAAAATAACTTTCAAGCATGAGTAATAATATCAAACACAATCTTTGGCCTTGAGGATTTATTTCCTACTAGCGAATGCAAGATTCAAGCAAACAAGGGATTTACTGCCAAAAAAAATTAAGTTTTTTGTGTTATTTTATTTTTAAATGACTAATTATTGAATATCTTGTTTTATATCATGCAAATGTGAATGTTAATTAATCCGAAAATCTCTCTCCACAGGTCAATATAAAATTAAATGAGTTGTTTGCCCTTCTTGTGTGCTTTTGTCATCATCTATAGTATTTTACCAGACATCAGCTAATGTGCTGAATGTATAACAGACGGCTTGATATCAAGGAAACACGAGACCTGTAGAAATGCTGTAATCTTTAGTCCTAACCTGAAGACAAACTCAACGTAAAGTGGTCTAACTAAGTGGGTCATCGTCATAATGTCCAGCCTCTCCTTCACAATAGAGCCTCATGACCACAATCGCACACTGACATGAAATTATAAACACACGTGCGCACACACACACACAACAGCTTTAATCCTCACTCAAGTGTGACACTAAAATATCAATAATTAAACTACATTTTGCCTGTTTTATTTTAAAATAATTACAGTTGAAGTCAGAATTATTTGCCCCCGTTTGATTTTTTTTTTTTGTTTCAAATATTTCCCAAATGAAGTTCAACAGAGCAAGGAAATTTTCACAGTATGTCCGATAATATTATTTTCTTCTGGAGAAAGTCTTATTTGTTTTATTTCGACTAGAATAAAAGCAGTTTTTAATTATTAGCCCCTTTAAGATATATTCTTGTTTTTTTGATAGTCTACAGAACAAACCATCATAATACAATAACTTGCCTAATTACCCTAACCTGCCTAGTTAACCTAATTAAGCCTTTAAATGTCACTTTAAGCTGTATAGAAGTGTCTTGAAAAATATCTAGTCAAATATTATTTACTGTCATCATGGCTAAGAGAAAATAAATCAGTTATTAGAGATGAGTTACTAAAACTATCATGTTTAGAAATGTGTTGAAAAAATCTTCTCTCCATTGAACAAAAATTGGGGGAAAAATAAACAGGGGGGCTAATAATTCAGGGGGGTTAATAATTCTGACTTCAACTGTAGTTTTTACTTGTGTGAATGAAGATACTGTTTGGATTCATGCAGCGGCGCAGTTTTCAATTTACTGTTGTTGTGGCTGGACAAGTAGGCATATCTGAGACAATTTCTGTTTTGTACATTCCTGATATACTTCTTTACTTTATATTATGATATTATAACAAAGATATCACTAATATTATTTATTTCTGCCCAAATTATGTTTATGGACTCTTTCAATTATTTGTTTAATGAATTAATTACATTAAGTGAAAGTGTGGTGACCAAGTCAGTAGTCAACTTTAATAACTAACGTTTTCCAATTTTACAATAAATCTAATACAAAAACAAAAAAACATATTATAAGTATGAAGTCTTCACAAAGTGCTCATATAATTATGTGGCTACGTCCAGACTTCTCATGATCTCCCTTTGCCTGCCAAAAACCTCTTAAACTAACCTGGAATAAATGGGCCTACATTAATTTACGAATATATTAATTTGCAATAGCAAAAATATTATTTGCAATAATATGAGAATATTAAAAGTCACTGCTTCTGAAGTTTATGGAAAAACATGTATATTTATGGCTAGTGGTGCTAATATAATATGACAATAAAGAGAAAAGGCGATCTAATTTTTCCCCCCTTTTGGTTTGTTATTATTAAAAATTAAATTGTAAATAATAATAGGTAGCAGCATGCAGAAACTAAGCCTGCATTAATATTTCATTTAAAATAACATTAGAAACATTAATTAATTTACTGTTTTGAAACACTGCCTCATTAGACAAACGAACTATAAACATAGAAAGTAATCTTAGTTCTTAAGTTTCTTTTTAGATGGGGTGTAGGGCTGCACGATATTTTGTTTTGTAAATATAATTTCACTTGATAATTTAAATTTAGATTGACTGAGGTGATCAAGTTTTTTTCTATGCAGTCCATCTGCAAAAAAAAAAAAAATATATATATATATATCAATTCAATTCACCTTTATTTGTATAGCGCTTATACAATGTAGATTGTGTCAAAGCAGCTTCACATAAAGGGTCATAGTAAATAGGAACAGTGTAGTTCAGTTTGTAGTGTTTAAGTTCAGTTCAGTTGAGCTCAGTTCAGTGTGGTTTAATAATCACTACAGAGAGTCCAAATATTGAAGGGCAAAATATATATATATATATATATATATATATATATATATATATATATATATATTGCATATAAATGTACACATTGTAATATTATTACATATGAATACAACAAAGCAAAAATAAAAGTTAAATAAACAGTTCATTTTGGTTTTCTGGGGAGTCTAACAGTACTCAAATACAAAAATTGAACAATTAAACATGGTCAACATTTTATACAATAATAATATCTCTGTCCTTTAATCTTTAATAGATAATCTAATCCTGCGTTGTAACTATTGCAGATACACACATTGCAATATTGATGCTCAAACAATATATTGTTCAGCCCTAGTGGGGTGACTACATTAAATCATAAATATTATGATTTATAATAACAGAAGTTTTTTTTAATAGTAATAATGATAATAGTAATAATACCAGAAATAAAAAAACTTGCTTTGAAAATAAAAACTTGCTAGTGGTATATTATTTACTGCAAAAATGACTGGCCATCAAGCTCTTACAGTGCAAAATACAATGACTAGGCCTACAATGAACAGCTGATATTGAAATTTGCAACAAAACATTATTATTTACAATAAAATCAGATATACTAAATTAATTATGGTTTCAAAAATGAAAACACTATTTCTGATGCAAGTTGACAACAAATATTTGCAGGCAGTGAAACTAAAAACTGAAAAAAGTAATTACATTTTTCAAAAAAAATTGATGATCGAACTCCTAACACTGCAGTATGCAACGACTATGCCTACATTAAACCTAGGCAACCATGATTATTTTTATTTGTAATAAATCACCCACAACTGCACCCACAACATAAAAAGTGATCCTCAAGTTTCAAATAAAAAAAACCGATGAGAAATATAATATTTTTAAATAATTCATATAAACTGCAATACAATGCAGTTAGGGAAGAAAAGTCCACTCAAAAGTCATTCAGATCAGCACTACTGGCATGTAGTGTGATAACTGAGAGGAAAAAAGTCAACTCAAACGAGCACGTCGCCTCAAAAATTTTGGTATAGAGTGAACAGACAACTCACACGGTCTTAAACTATGGCAAAAAAAAGTCTTGCTCATAATACACACCAAAATCAAAATTGCATCAAAAGCAGTTTGTAGTTTTTGTTTGCCTGTATGACTTAAAATATATTTAAAACTACTCTCTCTTATACTTCAGACTACATTTGTTAATCTGGTGGCCAGTTTGCCTATGGCATGACTGTATAAAGAATTATCAATAAAATAAAGCATAGAGGAAAAAAAAGTCCGAGCATAATTTTGGCTCATTTGAATCTCCAGGTGCTGCACGCCCTCCATGAGACACCCAATACACACACAGCCTGAATGTGAGCAGAGGAACACACACCTCAGCAATTCTGCAACTGACATAGGCTTTTTCTCAACAGGCCTGCATTTTCAATTCCACCCCCACATTTGTTCAAGACTTAACGTTACTTTTACACCCAGTTCAGTGCAAAAATTAAAAATAAAAGTTTCAAAAAGGGAAACAACTGCATCTGACAGAAAGTTTGAATATATTGTCCAAGTGCTGCTGCTAAAACTGACAATAAAATGCTGCAAGTAAATTACTTGGAATATACAAATGTTTGTTGTAGGCCAGGAAAGAATTAACGTTAGGTTATTTTTTAAAGCAAACCCAGTCCGTAATTCCACTATCTTACATAACAAGGTGAAATTGCCATGCTTGCAACCATACTCTGCTGAACTCCAATTCACATTTCCAAGAAAAGCTGAATAGCAGGAATCAGACTTTCTCTAGCTGTTAGCAGACAAAACGCGTCCTCTGCTCTAATAACTGCCTAACCACAACTATTTTCTATTTATTTAAAAAAATCCTACAAACACAATGACACTGGACGTGTGATAATATTCATATTTTAAGGCAAGCCAGGATAATAAAGCTCTAACTTTACAAGTCATGTCGGTTTTTAATAAAAGTTACATAAACTAGCTATCCCTTCAGTTTGTAGCATATTGCATTGTGATGTCTCAATCTAGCGTGTTACATTGTGACAGCGTCAAGTCACTACGAACTATGAAGTTTTAACTTTAATAAATGCATAAATAAATAAACAAACAAGGACTTTCGTGTAAGGACTCATAAAATGGCGCATTTCCCCTAAAACAACAAGCTTTTAAAGACAGTTTCACTAAAATGTGGTATTTTTAAAAAACACCGTAAAACATATTTTATGACAAGCTCGAAATTAAACACCTTACCGGTTGAAATGGCTGATGTGTCCTCTATAATCTGGGCTCAGTGTGTGTGTGATGCTTCACAGGCTCGGACTGAACTGTGTGTATCTGCGCCAGCAGCTCGTCCGTTACTCCCGCTCAAAAAGCGACGCGAAAAAACACCAAAATGACACAATCTTCACTAACACCCCGCTGAATCCCAGTCCCAAGACCCTGTGGAATTTTCCAGAATTTTTCCACATTTTTCCCGGCTTACAGCGATATTTTTATACATTATTTTTCAAAATTTGCAGGTTTTCCCTTAAGTACGCAGCTGAACGATAGCCCCCTTTTCTCCTTCGGCTCCACAATCCGTTTGCGCTGGTCACTTCTGTGAATGTCGACTGTACCTCGTACGCGATTTTGCTATTTAAATGTTCTCCAAATCGTGCTGCTATCCAAAATTTGGATAATAATTCTTATTTTTTTAGGCGAAGCGTCGCGCGCACAGTCCCTCTCTCTCTTTCCCTCTCTGTGTGTGCGCGCGCTCAGTGTTGATGTTATCGCCGCTCACTCGAAAATGGCGCCGAAAGTGACTCTGCTCATTCAAATCGCTAAGAGCCGCCCACAGCTCGCATGTGCATGCCGGGAACATGGACTTGGAGAGCGGTTTTGAAGGTGGGAGATAAAGAGATTTTACTGGAAGAAACGTTTTTTCATCACCGCCAATATGACACGAAACAATCGTATATTATTTAGAAACTGCTCGTTTAAAAACTCCCCTGTATTTAGAGCAGAATAATCCCGTGCGCGACTGTCAACTGAGAGAGGAAGCAGACTGATGTGAACATCAGAAGCCTCGAAAAATAAATAAAAAAGTAGCCCTTGGCTGTAATGATTGTCATTTAAGCTATTTCGTCCAGTACTTCCCTGCCAGCTCCCTATAGAGAAACTTATGTAAGGTGTTCTTCTGTATCCGCCCTATGCAAACTGATAGTTCAGTCTCAGTGGTGTTGTAAAATATCCATTCTGCTCAGAAAGAGAGGGAGATATGACCTGGTTTTTCCTCAGCAACTGCTTTGTGACACACTTGAACGCCCAAATCGTAATGCTGCCCACTTAAATCCACACACAGATACTCTGTAGCTGACATACCAACACAAGAGTTAACCAGCTTCTTGTGTCTTGGGTGATTTGTTACTAACCAACATTTAAATGCAGCAATATTAGAGCTTCAACAAGTCAAATGAATCTGCACTACAGTCTGTGCACCTTGCGGCCAACAGATTTACCAGTCTTACATTTTCTTGGAAGTTTTGCTAGTTTTATAACCTGAACGTATTAACTATCCACATTTCACAATTGTATATAATAGATGCCAACTTTGCCATGACTTTTTAGAAGTAGACAGAGGCTCTATAAATTCCAAATAGCCATGTAATTAACTGATATTAAAAGACACCATGCTAATACAGCACATGAAGCACAACACATTTGAAAGTGTATAATGACCAGTGCATTGTGAATATAACGAGCTATTTTCACAGGGAAATTGTCGACAACAAATGTACAAACATGTTTGTTTTTTAAATACAGCTAAGCTCTTTAACGTTTAATGATTTCTGATTTCAGGATTCCTGTCATGGGTAGAGTATCATGATGTATATTTTCTCACAATGCAAGTAATTTTTGGCAAGATGTTGTTCTGCAGTTTAACCTCTCTCAATCTCTGAATCAAATTAAACATTCTGCCTTCAATTTTTACCCCAAGCAATATTTAAAATAGAGAAATACTCCAGGGATGCAACTCACATTCAACAAAATGACAAATAATTTTCTAATTTCATTAGCTTGTTCTATAAGTTTCCTGTTGGTGTGAGGAATGTTTGGCCTTTAACAGCAATATATTTAAGTTTTTGATTTGTAATTTGATGACAACTGTGTACCATCGAGGAGGATATCAGTGTAAAAGATACAATTACTGGCACCCTTGTTGAAAAATTGCTGAGTCAGCAAAGTACATAGGGCCCACTACAACTGTTTGATAGCTCAAAGCATATATTGAACTAGTTTGATACTGAAAGTTAAAATGTTGTGTTCTGTTTTATGCAATAGCAGTTTATTCAGCCTCTCTACATGAAATCCTTGACCTAATGGGTTACTTATTCACGTGTAATAAACTGACCATTAAGGAATTAATCACAAATCAAGCCACATGGTGCAGCAAACTGTATTATTTGATTTATAATTCTCCTATTTCAGCAATTAGCAATGTATAAGTAAGGACAAATATGTCTGCTGTGCCCTCAATGCACTCTTGCACCCTCCACTTGTCAAACATTTTTTTTGTAGGGGTGTGAAAATAGGGGCAGTTGTAAGGGGTGAACTTGAGTGTGTGTGTTTATGAAAGGGTTTTGTTCTCTCATTGAAGGGTCTCAGACCCCCACCCCACCCCAAAGCCATCTGAAGCAGCTGCACCCCTGTGATCTCTTTAGTATGAGGGAGGGGGTGGGAGCATGTGAGGGGACGGCCCCCCCTTTTACAGAGGCCAGAGCCTACACACTTAAGTAACAACATCCATCAAAAGCCAATAGATGCCTGCAAGTCAAGTCTGAGAATACAACAGCAACCTTCGACCCCTGTTAAGTGGGCCGGCCTAACAAGACACAGCCACTGACTCATGCTGGTTTGTTTAGTTTAACTTCATTTATTAGAGACCCAGAGCAAGAGAGATCTAGCTAAAGTGAATGGTGTCTGGTCACATGGCTTTACAACACAAAAAGCTTTCTAATTAAAGGTTTTCTTCGATATCGAAAAGGATTATCAAAACATGCGCACAAAATAGGTTAAAATAGGTGCTCAAAAGAGGTGACCTCAGCCCACGTGTTAAAGGGCACCTATTTTACCCCTTTTTCAAGATTTAAGATAAGTCTTTTGTGTCTACAGAATGTGTCTGTTCAGTTTCAGCTCACAACATCCATCAGATTATTTATTATAGCTTTCAGAATATTGAAATGTATTGCTCTGAACGCATTGTAGCTGTTTTTGTTGCTTGTGCCTTTAATGCTAGTTCTTCCCGCACACCATTCCCATGTGCCTGTCAGTGTGTCTTCGTTGGATAAACAGCACAGTGACATACACAAAGGAAATAGATCTCATGTAACGTTTGTGAGAAATGCTACAGTAAGAACTTTCCCAATGATGATTTGATGTATTTGTCATGGAGTTAATTCAAGCCTTTCTGCAACGATGAGTCACACACAATGTCGTTACAAAGTTCATGCACAAACACACACACAGTTCACGCATTTAACTTTGCACTGTTTTTGCACTGCAAATGTGACAGGATATACAACAATATACACTACTATATGGATATCTGTTATGTTAATGTACAAAATAAACCTGATTAATGTCCGCAAACCGGGATTAAAGCGTCTTCTTTTAATTGTACTGACACGCAGCTATGGTGATGAAGTAAAGATGGTAAAATCGATGTAATTCATTACAAACATGCACTGTTTGAAACTTATAAATCTCATTCTTGATCACATTTGATGATGATTGATGATCACAGAGAGCTGAACAGATCTTTTAATCCCGATTGTTTTGCGCACATCCTGTCTTGTTAATATGATTATATGCTTTACTACGGAGAAATATGAATACGCGACTGTCAATCATTTCGGTAGGCGGGGAAACCGCACTCCTACGTCACACTGCAGTCGGCCTCATAATGGAAGGGATTTGGATCCTATTTTGACGTCAGGAAATTTTTAAAAGGAGACTTTGTGATTATATCACCCCAATATGACAGTGGACACACTATACCTACACAGTTCAGTCTAAACAGCTTACAAAAGATGATTTTCATCATAGGTGCCCTTTAACAGGGTACGATTTCTTAAATTGTACATTTCGTTGACAGTGTAACAGCCTTTTGTATGTGGAAAAATGTTATATCAATCATAATTTAATGAGGTGCACTAGCAACACAAATGTACTTGAATGTAAATGAATGGCATAGGACTGATTTTCATATGAAGTATTTTTGTGTTAGGACAATGTCTTTATTTAGTAGCAAGTCATTACATGATATTTCATCAACCCTATCTAATAAATGGCATGTCATTATCTATCATTATGAGCTTTTATGAAGAGTGCCGGCACAAAACCAAACATTTTGACTGGAGTTCATCAACAGATCAATGCCAGAATGCTCTCTGGATAGAATTCGTGTATATAAGTTCATGTCCTGTTTTAAGTCGTCCTGAGTCGTGGTGACGTTTGATCATTTGAACGTGGCGAGTTTGCATCCACGAGACAATTGGATCATTTACAATCACGAAAGATTTCCTCACACACGTCAGTAAAGCGACCGGTCAAGACTGTAACCACTACTCCGCTTGTGGCGGTGAAAGCGAGGTGATTGAGCGGAGAGCTACGGATACACAAAGACACAACAGAAAGAGCAGCCGCTTCAGCGGTACGAACTCAAATCCAACCGGAAGTCCCGCCCCCCTAGCAGCTTTAACTTCGATGATGTAACCCCTGTCCAAATTTAGAATGTTGTTGATTGCTCAGAAGTTTTTCCTCTGGCTGAGAGAGCTGTCTATCACTTGACGTCACGGCTATCCTGTTATTATTGTAAACAGTCAACCCGTTCTTTTACTGTCGTCCTCCACCTCACGAAATTCTCCCCCGGTCCTTTGTTCGCAAAGTATCGGCATTAACAGGCATCGTTTGCTTGCTGAAATCAAACGCGCCTGTTCATACTCACAAAGAATGAGCAACATGTGAGAATATATTGGTTTTTAGACACACACACACACACAGCACATCCTCGTATAATTTGGGAATGGAAGCGGAATGCAGCTTCAGTGTAGTTGAATATGATAAAACCCGGCACTTCGCTGCTCGGCTTTCACTACAGCTTTTTCCTGCTCGATGATATATGTGTCGATCCGCTCTTCTGATGTGCTATTCAACCTCTGCGATTCAACGAAATTAATCGTGGAAAGTGTCATTGACATTAGGCGACTTCTACTTCAATTCCCCCCCGCGAGTGCGCGTCCATCGCCTTTTGTTGAAAGCCTTCACCAAACACGAGTAAACATTCATTCAAAAAACTAGCGCCTTTCTTTTCGGACATAATAAGAAGAAGAAGAACTGTGCGACCTGCTGTTTACCACCTCCGCGTAGCTATATTTTAGATAAGCCCGATAATGAATTGTAAACAACACGGCAACTTTCGCCCTCAACCATTTAAATCGTAGAGCCAACGCACGGGAAAGGCTCGGTGAATGGCAATTCAACAACAAAGCTTCGCTCCGTCGTATTTCCTCTTATGAACGAAGGGAGCGCGAGCGGAGCGATTGGCTACGGAAAAAAAGAAAAGGCTGGTTTTTTATACTTACTTCAGGCTTGGAATAACCTGGGAAAGTGCAATTCCTTTTTAACGTGTACGTCGAGCCAAAGAAGCGATGGGGAGGATATTCCGGTAGAAAGCCGGACTCCTATCAGTGTGTCACTGAAGCCTCTATTATTGCAATTACGCCAAGCTTCAAGGAAGTTGTCCTTTTGTTCCAGCATTTATACATTGCGTCAATGTTGCGAAAAGAGGAGGAGGCGGAGCGGTGGCACTTGGAGTAAGAGAGAGAGAGAGAGAGAGAGAGAGAGAAAGAAGCGAGCAGCACACGACCTTATGTACACAAAACCCAGACCCTCCACCCTATAACAAAATCGCAGGGATCAGATGAGATCACGTGTCCCCCCCTCACTGTACAGCTCAACTCATACGGGGCAAGATGCGCGCTCGCTGGGGTGGGAAGCGCGAAGTGCCAGGCAAGTCTCCATCAGAGCGCTGCGATGACAACCTCGAGCAGCTTTTACAGTGACAGCGAAAGCGGATCTCTTCATTATGTGTTTGTATATGTGCTTGTGTGTGTGTTTAAATCTTTTAGCGGCACATTTATTCGTGTTTTGCAAAGTAAATCTCTGCTCCTTTTGTTTGTTTGTTGAATATTTCTCCAGTTGTGAGTCAGTGCACGGGGACGAGTTGCAAGTTCAGATGAAACACCTTGTTATTGTGCATTTACAAAAATCTAAAATGTTTTGTGCTTTATAAGTAGATTCAACACATACACGTTTATGCATACGGCATAGTTTGTAATGAATTGGATTACTTTATGAAATGATGTATGCTTGTCCAACTGAATGAACCGGACCATTGCTTTAGTTACAGCAGAGTTGCATCACGGAGTTTGCTTGTCGCTTTTCGCTCCGCGGATAAAAAAAGAGTCCAGGAGATACTCAATCAGATAACCAATTGTTGTATCTAAGTGTACTCAATAAATATATCTACATGATTTAATCCAGATACGAGCTTATTTGAAAACCGTACTCGTGAATGCTGACTTTGATGGCACTTTGATGACATCTCGTTCATTTGATGAATGTTTACGCATTCTGCTCATATTATAAAACCTATTTTACAAACATAACAAACTTTATAAGCAGTATTTCTGGAAAGGATTTTAAAATCATATACTATCTGAGAGGCTATAACAGCTATGTCGGTGTAAGGCCTGTTGAGTTCAGCTGAGGTGACCTTGCCCCAACAACTTAATGCACGCCATCGGATCTTTTTTAGATGATGGTACATCTAAAGAGGTACACGCTTAAACATTTTTGCACAGTCAAAACAAAACGGATAATTCAATTACAATTTTAAATGACTTCATTTTTTAACCCAGAGGTCAGCATTTGAGGTTGTCCACCATGCTAGAAAACTGCCATTAGGAATGTCAAAAGTTTTAGCATTTTCTATATTAGTGCCAATGTTTAAAACATGCATATAATAATAAAAAGTAATTTACGAAGCAAGATAAGATTGTTTTCAAATGGAGATCATAATTTGCTATTACTCGCACAAAAACAGACCCACTTTGAAATGGAGGGTGAAATATTTCATACTGCAGTGCAATATGAAATGTCTTTAATTTAAGGTTGTTCTTTGGGCAATTTCTGCCTCTGTGAAATAGACCGAACTTCTCATAGAGCACTCATCCTTTTTAATTAAATTTTTCAGAAGTTAATCTGGAAACAACAGCGGAACAACCGTGTTCCTTTATGCAGATCATTGTGGTTTATGGCGATTGGTTTTAAGACCTAAAGACAATAAACTGACGCGACATCTCTTTGTTTTTGGAAACATAATTGAAAATAACTGTTTGTCAGACTATATTTGGATTTGCTTCACAACAGAATCGTGTATTCCAGCTACAGAATAATATTCATGTGTAATATTATAATAGCTGGCTATTTAAACTTAAGTGCAACGGGTTAAATAAACAGAGCATTACATTTTATTTGCGATCATCAAAACAAAACATTTAGGAGTATTTAAATAGAAGCCCTTAATTCTTTATACTGTTCTGAGAAATCTTAAAAGCTTGACTGTATGATCAAAACAATTTCGATGATTTCCGTGTTTTAAATAAACAAAAAGAGTCGAATAAGTGATTTTAAAGCTTTGAGCTGACAACTGGGACACAAAAAGGATCACACAAATGCGCATAATGTAAAATATAAGATCTTTAATAAGGACAATCACTTATGCACGTAGTTTAGAATGAACCAAAACTACTAATGTTAATTTTAGTCACACATTTTGACAGGTATCTGTCGAGGAAAATGCACGTGAAAATATACAGTAGCCTCTGATAAGATATTTGTTATTGTCATAACATAATTGACATGAATTCGTTTTGCGGATGGACATTATGACGTCAAATGCGTCGTTGTCTTCAGTATTTCTATGAAACTGAAACATTTCTTTGCTTTAAAAAGACCAGTTTACATTAATTAGCCTACTGTTGTGTGTCTGTGGATTAAAAGAATAACGTGTCTTAAAAATAATTATTTTCTTCTTTTTTTTTTTAAATGTTTTAATAAAAAAACATTTTAATACGGCTATTTGCTAGTTATAACTGGAAGACATGCGATTCATAATAACTGAGTCGTACCAGCTAAACAGTCCAGTAGTTTTATATTAGTGTTCAAGAAAACCATATTAATGAGAAGGGCTGAATGCATACGATGTTTGTCTCTGTGCAGTTGCATTAGCCTGCTTGACGCGGATTTCCGGGGAAATGTTTTAGCGTTTGTTTGACTCAGATTAAACGTATTTTAAAGTTTTGTTTCGTGATCTGAGCGCAATCTAAATATAAAAGCGTGTTTGTGTCCGCTCACATGGGGCGTCTTCGATGATACAATCGAGACTCTCTCCGGAATTAATATAAACAGGGTATAAAAAGGTTAAGTGTCTAGATTTAGTATTATTTCACAAAATGTAATGGTGGTATATAGCCTATATTCGTTATGAACACGAAAACAGCTTGAAGTTGTAGCATCAAGAATCATTGCATTTTTAATAAGGCATTAAAAACAACAAATAATTTATGATCTTTTTGAATTAGCGTTATAATACGTTTTAGTAAATGTGACATCTTTAAATCGAGTTCAATCTGATTTATGGGCTGAACATAAAGCACAGTATTATGGATGTGGCTTCAAATTGAAATGTAGTGCCGAAATAAAACGTTAAGTGCTTAATTTCTAAAGTATTAATGAAGCGAGTAAAAAGTCTGTTTTGTGGTCAGTGTGATATTTGCTGTGTATTGTGACTGATTGAAACGATTAATAACGTAAGATTGCGCAATATGCATGTACCCCAGTTTTATAAATCCAGTAGGTCTTTACCCCAAAGTGAGTTCTCTGTTGAACTTGGTTTGAAGCGTACTACGCTACACTTTTAGGCTACACTTTTCATTTACCTTGTTTTTAATTTTAAGCTATACTTATTAACTAAGCACAGTCTTGACGTACCTTTTCAACGTGATGATCTAATCCAGAAAGTTTTGCACCACCCTCTCACACCTGTCATTGAGAAACATTTCAAAGAACAGAGGCTGTCCCTCACCCACGGAATTGTCTATCTATATCCTTATATCCATCCCTCATGTTCCCTGTCTCTCTCTTACCATCAAGCAGAACGGTTGTCTGCACCTCACCGGGTTCATCCTGGGGGTGCTCTCGTGCTCATGAAAGTCTGGACAAACTGATCTGAGATCAGATTCCTCCTCACTTTACAATGATAGCGACCCAAGCCTATTTATAAAGAGTTGCTGGCCTCTTCGATTACATATCCCTCTTCCTCTTCTCCCAGATCCCCACTGTATCCAGGCTCTCTCCACTGCCCTGTCAAACCAAACAAGAAAATGGCCACAGAGGGGAATTCAGAAGGGTGTGTGTGTGTACTAAATACTATACCCAAAATATATTCTGACTCAATTGGCTAAAATACACCTCACTTGATTTTTGAAGGCACATTTTTATTTAAATGCTAATTAACTCACTGCAGATGTGCTGTCCAATTGAGTATTCAGTAACGTGTTTAATTGGTTTTAATTCTTAATTAAATCTACCTATAATTTCCATAGATGGGTCAGGAGTTGTGGAATTGCGACTTAAAGATGTTCTGTGGGAAATGGCAGGGGTCTGAAGGTATGAATGAGCTTGTTGATTTGCCATCTTGTAAAGCTTCAATCGTGATTTAATGAATATAATCCACAGAAATTCCAAATCTGCCACTGGTCTCAGAGCCTGAAAAACATTAGAGGGATTAAAACTTAAAGCTACTGTGTGTTAACTTTAAAATGAACAGATTTTTTTCAACTAAAATAAATACATATAACAAGTGTATACAGTCTCCATACTGCCCAAGTCATTTATAATCAGAATAAGACAAAAAAACAAATTTTTAAAATTAATTTACCCCAAATGACAGCATATATTATCATTTAAATAATTAAAATGGCTTATGGGTGGGGCCAGACAAAATCTGTGGATATTTTTGGTTATTTCTGTAGAGCATTTAGCAAAAAATCTGCAGATTTATGCAGAATGATTATGAGAGTATCGTGACCTAAAAACTTAATATATGAAATAAAAAATAATACATTTTCAACTTGTATTAAATGTTTACAATCCAATTAGATCCACCTATTTGGTAAACAAAGCAGGTCTAAAAGACAGAATGTATTACTTTACAAACTGTATTGTCATTATGCTAGTCAATAATATTACTGAAATTAATTTAAAAACTAAATAAATATACATTTACACAAGTAACTAAATAGACTCAATGATGGGCTAAAAATCTGTGGCAATCTGCAGATTCCGTGGGCCTACTTCATGCTTCAGGTTGTAAATCTCATCAAAAGTTTATGGAGAAATATTAAATATTCTATCATATATTCTACAATACCCTCTGTATTTCTATCTCTAGAGTTGTACATGTTTTCATTCAGTTCTTTATTTTTTTGTTGCGAGAATGGACTATATGCACATGCATGGGACTTTTATTTTCAGCCAGACAGCTCAAGGGCTTCTGGTGACCTGTCTTTCCATTACAAAATTGTCACATTTAAGATCTGCTTTCTTTAAAAAAATCAGCAATCTTCACTGCCTGTTAGATATACGATATGAAGCAGGTCTCAGATCGGACCAGAATCACTGCATTAAACCCCCCCCCCCCCCCTCCCCCCCTCCCCCCATGTCTTTAAAATATGACAGTTTTTTACCTCAGTATTTTCAATGGAATTTCTGTGCTAGCCTGTTGCTACTGATAGCACTAAGGGTTGCAACGGTCTTTCATCTGGTTTTACGCTTAAACAACTAAATGAACGCTTCAGTCTCTTTAACTGAATGTATTGTAATTACATTACAACATCGATGCTGTAAAAACAACCTTGTGAAATTGAAAATAGTCACATTAAGCTTTCACCGGAAGTTCATCGTTGACTTTAAAATTCTAGCTGTGCACAAAGCCCATTGTAGTTTCCTGTCTTAAATATAAATCTCAAAGACGACTGAAGTAACAGCAATTGCTTAACTTGATCTGAATAAACATATATTGAGAAGGACTGTACTAAGAAATATCCACTACAATGTAGAGCATTTTGAGGGATGTAAACAATAGCAATGACCTTAATGTATTTCCTGTTGTACATTTTTAATTTTCCATAGCTTCTGGGAATCCAAAAAGGTCCACATATTGATCAATAATGTTATGAAAGTTGTTTTAACGTTAAGATAATAATAATTTCTTACATTTATATAGCGCTTTTCTGGACACTCAAAGCGCTTTACACATTGGGGTAATCTCGTCGTCCACCACCAGATATTAATGAATTACCTTACAGTTGTGAACAACAAGCAGGAAATGTTCATGGGCCAATGACATCACCACATTGAAATGGTCTATAGGAAGTCTGACAGTGAAGTACACAGAAATAAGTATCAACAAATTAAGTAAATAAAATGTACAGGAAAACTATGAGATTGTTTGGAATAATCATACAGCCACCATCAAAGACATCAACTCTGATAGAAGAACATGTTTTTGGCTCAATATCCCTGAAAGGTTGTAATTATTGTTCAGTTTCTTGCACAAACTAATCCATTTCATGAGGCCTCGATTTCATCTAAAATCCTCTTTAAATTAATAGCAAAGTTCCCTTTTTAGATGATTTGATCCTTAATTCCATAAAATATAATATAGCTGAAAATTCAATTGTCCAATTCAGTTTGTGTTAGGAGTGAGCACTTTTTGTATCAATTACTTCGGCTTAGTCTGATTTATCTGAGGTCACCACAGCAGAACGAACCACCAACTATTCCAGCATATGTTTTACACAACGGATGCCCTTCCAGCTGCAACCCAGTACTGGGAAACACTCATACTCTCACTTTCACACACTCACTCATACACTGCAGCCAATTTAGTTCAACCAATTCACTTATAGCGCATGTCTTTGGACTTGTGGGGGAAACCGGCGCACCCGGAGGAAACCCATGCCAACACAGGGAGAACATGCAAACTCCACACAGAAATGCCAACTGGACCAGCAGGGACTCGAACCAGCGACTTTCTTGCTGTGAGGCGACAATGCTAACCACTGAGTTATGATTTTTTAGCCAAATTGTAAATTCTGAACATAGAATTGTGTCTACTGAATGGTTCGAATTAAAAACTGAACTCCCAGCAGTCCTGTTTAAATCACACACACATGGTGTCTGCACACACACATGCCCAGCTGCTGTCTGACTGCATGACAAAGCTTCTTCTGCAAATAAAAAAAATGCAATACCAGAGACTTACACTCCTCACATAATGCTCGTTTCTCCTTTTCTGATCCACTTTGGACCCAGTCGCTCACAAACCTGCTATGTGTGGATGTGTCTGAGTGAGATTATGAGCAGGTACATTTGTAGTGCAAAGGTTTGTGTGTGTGTGGATCAGGGCAAGCTTTCCTGGCATCCCAATCATTTGCACTAGCTGAAGAGGCTTGCCAACTACACCACACTTCACCCTGCGAACATGTTTTCAACCCAGACATGATGACACTCTGTAGACAGACACTCTAAACTGCTCGGAAGTGCATAGGTGGGATTAAAAAAATTAAATATGAATTTTGAATGAATTCGGAGTGTAGTTTATGCAAATAAATAAGCTTGTGCTTGGAATATCACCCATGTAAGTCTAATATATGATTATGCAAATGATTAAAAAGAAAGCAAGTCCACACTACCTGACAAAAGTCTTGTCACCTATCCAAGTTTTAGGAATAAGATATAATAACTTGACTTGTAGTTGATCATTTGGTATCAGAAGTGGCTTATATAAAAGGCAAAGGCCTCTAGATTACACTTATTTTACCTGAATAAAATATGAGCATGCCTTGATTTTTAATGATTTAATTAGGACAGTAAGGTCTGACTTTGCTTAGATAAAAGTCTTGTCACTTAACAGAAATAATGTACAGTAGAGAATATAAAGTCATGGTGCAGTGGAAAAAGAGTTATTATTGTGTATGACTCCCATGAGCTTGGAGGACTGCATCCATACATCTCTGCAATTACTCAAATAACTTATTAATAAAGTCATCTGGAATGGCAAAGAAAGCGTTCCTGCAGGACTCCCAGAGTTCATCAAGATTCTTTGGGTTCATCTTCAATGCCTCCATCTTAACCCAGACATGTTTAATAATGTTCATGTCGGATGAATGGGCTGGCCAATCCTGGAGCACCTTGACCTTCTTTGCTTTCAGGAACTTTGATGTGGAGGCTGAAGTATGAGGAGCGCTATCCTGCTGTAGAATTTGCCTTCTCCTGTGGGTTGTAATAGCAGATCTCTCGTACACCCTCATACTGAATGTAACCCCAAACCATGATTTTTCCTTCACCAAAATTGAAAATTTCTGTGAGAATCTTGGGTCCATGCGGGCTCCAATAGGTCTTCTGCAGTTTTTGTGATGATTGGGATGCAGTTCAACAGATAATTCATCTGAAAAATACACCTTCTGCCAAATTTCCAAATGATCAACTAGAAGTCAGGTTATTGTTTGTTGCTATTACAAGATCAAAGACAAGATTTTGTCAGATACAAAGATGCCATAATCTGAAGTTGAAATCTAATGCGCAGAGTTGGATTTACAAAAACATGTCATTTCAGTTTTTCTACCCTACCCTTGGTGCAACTTCTGAGTAAAAATTATTATTTTTTGTCATGCAAATAAAATTGCCATTACTTACTCTAATGTTGTCCCAAATCGATATCTTGTCTCTTTTCTCAATTTTCATATGTATTCTTCATCTTGGAGCAGTCAATAATGTTTTGTCACCCACTTTAAACACAAACTAGTTTTTAAGATGCCACAACGTTGTGAAACCCGCAGAGATTTTTTATTGATAGCCCCCCCCCCCCAAAAAAAAACACACATTTCAAATATATATTAAAACCTCAAGTGGCTAACAAACAACTATTAGCTTCTTTAATCTGTTGAACACAAAAGAAGATATTTTGAATAAAGCTGGAAACCTTTAACTATTGACTACTATAGTAAGATAAACTATAAGAGTCAATGGTTACAGGTTTCCAGCATTTTTCAAAACATCTTCGTGTTCAACAGAAGATAGTAAGTCCAATAGGCTAAGTAGAAGTAAAGGGCTTGTAAATGATGCCAGAGTTTTCAGTTTTGGGTGAACTATCCCTTTAAATGACTTAAAAAGATATGGCATACATTTTTACAGGTTGTGTTTTTATATATTTTATGTGGTGTCTACTGTACGCCTATGTATCCTTCATCTTGGAGCAGTCAATAATGTTTTGTCACCCACTTTTAACACGAACTAGTTTTCTAAGATGCCACAACATTGTGAAACCCGCAGAGATATAAAGGGATAGTTCACCCCCCCCCCCCCCCCAAAAAAAAACAATTTCATACATATTAAAACCTCAAGTGGCTTTCAAACATCTATTAGCTTCTTTAATCTGTTGAACACAAAAGAAGATATTTTGAATAAAGCTGGAAACCCATAACTATTGATTATCATAGTATGATAAACAAATACTATGGAAGTTGATGGTTAAAGGTTTCCAGCATTTTTTAAAATATCTTCTTTTGTGTTCAACAGTCCAGTAGGCTCAGTAGAAGTAAAGGGCTACTAAACAATGACAGAATTTTCAGTTTTGGGTGAACTATCCCTTTAAATGACTTAAAAAAATATGGCATACATTTGCACGGTTTGTTTTTTATGATTATCTCTATATTCCAGCTTTAATTGTGGTGCATTTATCTTATTCAGGGATGTCCAGTCCTGCTCCTGCAGAGAAAATCCATGCAGAGTTTAGCTTGAACTTACCCAATTTACTTGTCTGAAAGTTTCTAGTGGAGATGGTCTGAATTTGGGAGATGGAGGAGTCTGCGGCTCTACCATTGGAGAAAGCAAAACAGCCGACTCGTATCACATGTGCTCTTCATAACCAATGACAATACACCCTTTACGTCCATAGACTTGCTGTCAGAGTTGTGCGACATTCAGACCATAGGAGTCCGTTAAAAGTCTACTAAACTGTAAAAAATATGCATTTACTAACAGTTTTCTGTTTTTTTTTTGTGCATTATGAAACCTTGATCTCTGCTTTTACAGCCTTTGAGGATTAAAAGTAAAAAAAAAATGTGACAGTTATGAACATTTTCTAAGAGATTGAAGTGGTGTATACTGTCTTGTAAGTAAACACATTATAACTTGGAACTGTTAAGTTGACTTAATTTTTATAATGCTATTTAATATGCTATTGTACTCACTTTTTTAAAACTAGTCTAAAAACTAAAACCTTTTTACAGTGTCAGACTATTTTAGCACGTCGGTTTTCAAATAATTACTGTAATTATTACAATATTACATATTTGGTGCTTCATTAAGTCTGTAAAATTTACAATTATAGCCTGTATTGAATTTTGAAGACACACTTGAATCTGGAAGAGCAGATTTATTTTTGCTAGATACAGAAAAGCTGAAAAAAAAATTAAAAAAAATTATCCATTATTTTTGCAAAGTCAGCTTGTTGCTTTTAAGGCAATTGGTTTACTCGCTTTAAGTACCTAATCCCTATTTACAGTGTACTCAGTTGGTTTGAGTTCTTTTCATTTATTGGGTTTGTGCTCAAATTACTTCGTTTACGTAAATGGAGTAAGTTCACAGCACTCATTAAGATTAGTTTTTGAACTTAAATGATTTGTTGCAATCGTTTTCCTCAAATGGTTTGAGTTACCTTAATTTTTGGGGTTTTACAGTGTAGAGATCACCTTAAAATCACATGTGGAAAATATATGAAGCAGACGTGAAATGCAGTTTTGGGACATAGACGTGGTCATAAAAATGCTCCAAAATTTCATGTGTTTTTTTGTGTTGTGTCAACATGAAAATTAAATTTATGATGCTCGTGTTTTTTTTTCTGTAAAGCACACTACTTTAAATGCCAAAGAAACCACGTTGCTAAAGTAGATAATAAAACATTTTAACATCAAAAGTTGATGAAGCTGAGATCAATTTCCTATTATGCAATTCAAAAGCATGAATAAACTGAAAGCGCCCTCAAATCAGGAAATATGGACACTGTAAAAAGGGTTGTTCACTGCAAAAATGAAAATGTACTCCCTATTTACTCACCTTCAGGAGGTTCCAAACCTATATGAGTTTCATCTGTTGAAACAAAAGAAGATATTTTTAGGAATGCTGAAAGGAAAAACAAATAACTATGAAAGTAGTGGTTACAGATTTCCAGTCTTCTTCAAAATATCTTATATTAATATAAGAAAGAAACTCATAAAGGTTTGGAACAAGTGGAGAAATTGTAAATGATGACAGAATTTTCAGTTTTGGGTGAACTATCCCTTTAATGAATGGTTACTTTAATTGTGTAGCTGTCGCAGAACTGTTGATTTATTAAACTGACTTCTTTAATAAAACAAGAGGTAAACTCTACCCTGATTAGCTGGGTTCTGGTGTGTTGACACATTCTGCACAAACTTGGTTCTCAAGGAGCAGGATTGGACACTCCTGGTCTTGTCCTACACTGTGAGTTCCACACAACTGATTTGTGTTGGGTCAACATGAAAGAATTAAGTTAACTTAATAGTTTTTACAAATGACAAACGTAATTTTTTTGTGTATTGTGTAAGTTTGGAAAAATAATACAAATTCTGAAGTTTAGATATTAATACATATACAAAGTTGCCCTTTACCTCACAGGTTTAAATATTGCTGGCTGCTTACATAATACTTTTTTTAAATGTACTATTCATTTGACATCTGCCATTCAGTATTCTGTATTATATTATTCCGTATTCGATACAAGCATATAACATTTTTGATAAGTTTTATAAAAGTTATATAATAATAAAAATGGAATAATTCTTATAAATATAAATTAATTATTTGGTCTTGTATACTCATCTACACTAAGTGTATGCACGTGTCTACAAGTGGGAAAGAGAGAATCAGTGTGTAAGCATGTGTTTTTGTTCTTGCTCATGTATATGAGCTCACACGTTTATGACTGTGTTTGTGTAAGAGTGTGTGAGCGTGCATGCTTTCAAGAGAGGTGGATGTGTGTGTGTGTGTGTATGAGAGAGGATCACACTACCAGATGGCCACAGGGTGAGATGATGATGCTTCCATAAGGTCACTGGTGCCGTTCTGTTAGAGCAGTCATTCAGTTCAGACTGAATCACCCTCCATCAGCCTGCAACCCACTCCAGCACACAACAAAAGAGAGAGAGATAATTATAGTGGCGAACCTCTGAGTTCGCCTGCTTGCTGTTACAGCAAAACAACCACTGTATAGGAATAAGGTCAAAGGTCATTTATTCTATAACCTGTCTCTTTATAATAGCACTTGAAGGGCCTCTGTGGGCTACTTGTGATTTCACTACAGAGATGTTACAGTACAAATCACCACAATTGCCTTAAAATTCTTTAAATAAAACCACTTGGCCATAGTATGATGATACACAAAAGTGCAGTCTTAGATTACTAGCTTCAGTGTTACTTTCATCAGTGAAAATAAGGGGGAAATGTTTGTTGCTTATAGCTTGACATACACAGAAATTTGACAGGTCCTTTGTTCTAGTAATGTGAGTAGCCATCTGATCTGCTCATCTGATGAATGAAAATAGTCTAATAGTCAAGAAGAAAATAGTTAACCAACATTATGTTTTGTTATAACACTGCATTATACTGTCCATTCATTAGCTGACAGGATCAGAGAATGCGCATTTAGTCACGTCACTGGAGCCATTTTCATTGACAAAATTAACACTGACTATTCATTCATTTTCCTTCAGTTTAGTCCCTTATTAATCAGGGGTCGCCACAGCGGAATGAACCGCCAACTATTCCAGCATATGTTTTACACACCAGTAGCCCTTTCAGCCGCAACCCAGTGCTGGGAAACACCCATACACTCACATTCACACAAACTCCTACACTACGGACAATTTAGTTCATTTAATTCACCTACAGCGCAGAGCACCCGGAGAAAACCTACACGAACATGAGGAGAATACCTAGAAAACAATTTTGTGTTTAATAGACGTCTAATAGACATTTAAACGTAGACAGCTTGGCTAAAACAAGGATAAACTTGGGCTGTCAGTCAAAATCTAATAGACATCTAAGAATAGCCCAAAACTAGACTAGTCATCAAATAGACAGATTAGACAGACTTTATTTGTGTAGTCTTTCATTTCTGTTTATTTGATGATTAGTCTAGTTTTGGGCTATTCTTAGATGTCTATTAGATTTTTACTGACAGCCCAAATTTAGCCTTGTTTTAGCCAAGACGACTGTTCAGACGTCGATTAGACATCTTTTAAAAACAAAACATGCTTGCTGGGCATACAAACACTGCACAGAAGTGCCAACGGGCCCAGCCAGAACCAGAACCAGCAACCTTCTTGCTGTGAGGCAATAGCGCTAACCACAGAGCCACCCAAACTCTGATTAGTATTATTCAAATCTAAAGTAAAAGCATATATACTATATTTAATTTATATTATTTAAAACAATATACACTGTAAAAAATGCTGGGTTCCACACAATTGATTTATGTTGGGACAACACAAAGGAATTAAGTTAACTCATTAGTTTTTACAAATTTAAGTGGATTGAGCATACAAAAATTACGTTTCCCCACCAAAAAAGCTGAAGAATTATGTTGTTTCAGCTCATTTTAAATAAGCAGTTTGAACAAACAGCAAACATATTTTTTGAGTGTACAGAAAACATGGAAAAATAACAAACATTATTGTTATTGTTTTGCATACAACAGGAGTGTTGTATTTTGAAAACCACTGGAATCTAAACAACACTAAATGCCACTGATGGTAAAAATGGAGCCTTTTCATGTTAACTTGCCTTTCATGCCTTTTGCATGTTTCTCAGCAGCGGAAGTCGTCAAAGTTGGGTAAACGTAGAGCGCAGTGAATGGGAGAGTACAACAAATCATTTTTTTTACAATCCCGTTTACTGAAATAATAAATGAACACATGATGGTGTTATCAAGACTTTCAGAAAAAGGGAAAAATTGTGTGAGACTGATATTGGCAGCCAGAGGAGAGAACAACTGCAAATTTACTGTCCTCCCCATATACGCTGCAGAAACACCTCACACAAGTGATCGTTTGTTTTTTGTAATTTGATGCAAAGATGATATACAGTGCTCAGCATATATAAGTACACCCCTCACACAGCTATCTAATTATCTAAGCTATCTAAAGCTATTTTATAGGAAGCTATACAATATTATATTCGAGCATATACATTAGATTAGTCAGTACTGAAGCCAGATCTGGAGCTTATCTAACAACATTATTTTTCAATTTCCTAATATGTTTGGTGACTAAAATATTATTTTAATAAATATATCTGTT
Source organism: Danio aesculapii (assembly GCF_903798145.1). Taxonomy (NCBI): domain Eukaryota; kingdom Metazoa; phylum Chordata; class Actinopteri; order Cypriniformes; family Danionidae; genus Danio; species Danio aesculapii. The sequence continues at coordinate 14,232,202 of NC_079435.1, read as the reverse complement.
TAATAAATCTGTTTTGTTTAAATGCACCAAAATACATTGCCTATATTCACTGAGAATCATGAAATATTTATTTCAAAATGGGGTGTACTCAATTATGCTGAGCACTGTTCATAAATGTACATACATTTTTTTATAATTCAAAATATTAAAAACTTTAGAGGAATTAAAGTTATTATGATGACCGTTAAACAGTCATAACAGCCTTAATTCATAACAGAATGGGCATTTTGGGTCAGATTATGCTTAACATTGTCACATGTAATTCCTACAGCTGCAGCAGGTACTGAGATCACAGCAGCATATGTATGATCAGTTGTGTTTTTTTCTCTGTCAGGGACTCAAATGTGCTGGTCTTTCCCACTGTTGATGAGAGTCTCCTGATCAGGAGTGATCAGTCACATGCAGATGCCGGATAATCGAGGGTCAGTACGGTACTGATGATAACAGCAGCCCACAGCACAGCCATGTGGAGGACAGTGGGTAAAATCAGAGAGACCACCTCAGACAAACACAAACGCTGACTCAGAGTTTGCTTCTGCCTTGACAAATACAGCGAGCAGACTCCAGATCAGATTCTGATACGCATGAGACTGTCTGAGTGGCCAATGCTGAATCTATCTATCTATCACTTTAAGACAGCAGGTCTGTCTTGTCTTTTTAACCTTAAACTATGGCATATTTTTTTAAGTCATTCATTTTCTTAAAAATAATTTAAGTGAACACTGAACCTGAGTCTACCCATCCTAAAATGTAAATGACACCTGTATAAAGTATAAAGAGTATAAAGAATCTGTTTACACAGAGAAACAGATTCAATTTCATTAATTTCATTTTAGTTAATCATTCACACATTTTACTTATTTGATCAAATCATATTAGCTATTGAAATTCTTGTTTATTATTGTCAATACACTGTTTATACATTTAAGCAGATTGTTGACCATTTATATATTTGAATCGTTTTTAATAGTTTTTTTGTATTATTTTAGAATGTTTGTAATTATTAGATCCTTCAATGTTCTATTTATTTCTAAGTTTCTGTTACACCGATCAGAGTAATAGTCCAATACTTCTTGAGATTCAAAAACAAGAGACAAAATTACAGGACTTTTGTGTATATTCACAGCTAAACACAATAAACGAAGCAAATAATGCCATACGTTTTGAGAAACGACCAAATGAATAATGTTAGGGTGCAGATATAAAAACCTAATGTCCCTGCAAAATCCTGGATGAACTGACTAATGTTTGTTTACTTGTTTACTAAGTATACAGTATATAGTGCTTCACTTTTTCCACATTTTTTGTGTTACCTCTCAAGATCATGTTGGATGGGAAGCGACGGTGTACAACCATTTTCAGATCTCTCTAGAGATATTAAAAAGGATTTATGTCTGGGCTCTGGCTGGGCCCCTCAAGGACATTCACCGAGTTGCTGTGAAGCAACTCCATTGAGATTTTGGCGGTGTGCTTTGGCTCATTGTCCTGCTGGAAGATGAACCGTCGCCCCAGTCTTAGGTCAAGAGCACTCTGAAGCAGGTTTTCTTTCAGGATGTCCCTGTACATTGCTGCATTCATCTTTCCCTCTATCCTGACAAGTCTTCCAGTTCCTGCTGCTGAAAAACATCCCCACAGCATGATGCTGCCACCACCATGCTTCCCTGTAGGGATGGTATTAGACTGGTGAAGAGCGGTGGCTGGTTTTCTCCAAACGTAACACCTGGCATTCACTCCAAAGAGTTCAATGTTAGTCTCATCAGACCAGTGAATTTTGTCTCTTATGGTCAGAGAGTCCTTCTGATGCCTTTTGGCAAATTCCGGGTGGGGAGTGGCTTCCGTCTGGCCACTCTACCATACAGGCCTGATTGGTGGATTGCTGCACAGATGGTTGTCCTTCTGTAAGGTTCTCCTCTCTCCACAGAAGAACGCTGGAGCTCAGACAGAGTGACCATCGGGTTATTGATCACCTCCCAGACTAAGGCCCTTCTCCCCTGATCTCTCAGCTTAGATGGTAGGACAGCTCTAAGAGTCCTGGTGGTTCCAAACATCTTCCACTTATGGATGATGGAGGCCACTGTGCTCATTGGATCTTTCAGAGCAGCAGAACTTCTTCTGTAACCTTCCCCAGCCTTGTGCCTGGAGACAATCCTGTCTCTGAGGTCTACAGACAATTCCTTTGTCTTCATGCTTGGTTTGTGCTTTGACATGCACTGTCAACCCTGGGACCTTATATAGACAGATGTATGCCTTTACAAATCATGTCCAATCAACTGAATTTACCACAGGTGAACTCCAGTTAAGCTGCTGAAACAGCTCAAGAATGATCAGTGGAAACAGAATGTACATGAGCTCAATGGGGTATTGAGCTCAGGTTATGGGGTATTGCGTGTAGAATCTTGAGGAAATAAATGAATTTAATCCATTTTGGAATAAGACTGTAACATTAAAAAAAGTGGAAAAAGTGAAGCGATATGAAGACTTTCCGGTTGCACTGTATAATATTGATAAAATACTATATTAATAAATCATAACATTTTGACTTGTCCCTAATTTGAAAAAAAGAAAGAAAACAATGTGAAAGTATGAAATTCTGTAACAAAAAGCACAACAACCATTTACATTTATATATATATTTTTCAGAAGGCATTAATGTGGTGTTTCTATGATTTTATTTTGGTAAATATTAGTAAACGCTGATGTTAAAACAATTTTTATTCAGTGCATGTGCCATTAATACAGGTGCATAATTTGTAATTCACCCAAATATTTTCTATTGCATATCTTCTATTTCTCCATAATACAGATTGTTATTGTTATTATTTTCAAGTCACGAGTGGTTGTGTAGGCATTTCACTGCATATACTGTGTATGTGACAAATAAATGTGAATTTGAAATATTTTTAAAACAATTTTAACATTTACTTTGCAAACCAGCAATATCCTGATAACTTAAGCAGTTTCCCTCAACTGCCTTAATATGTGTACAGCTGTATAATGAGGCTGCATGTGTTTCTGTGACAAACCAACATTAGTGATTTAAGTAGAAGAGGAGAAAGTGAGTGTGCAAAAATCAGACAGAAAGAGTGAGGTGCTGAGGGGATGATGGAGCCCTCCAGACTGAACGCCCGGCTTTGTTCAGCAGACACAGGCGTAAATGTCCCTTTGTACTCACCCAGCGTTTCAGATACACACACTTCAGCTGGTCACACGCACACCCCGCTGCCTTTCCTCCCACACGCGTCCAACACATCAAAACTGCAGATCTGGGCATTCACAGGATTGGTTCAAATGCTGAAATGAAGCAAAACAGAGAGATAAGCTGTGAATGGAGTCGCAGAAGCACATCACATCGTCAGTTAATGAATAATAATTAGGCAAGAAAAGAAAACTTGACCATAAAAATGCAAGATATAGATGAAAAACTCTTGCAATTTTATTGTAAATAATGTTGGAGTGATAAAGGTTAAAAGTGTATTGACATGGCCAGTTGTACAGTCGTTAACTGTGTCCTGCGTATGTGTATTTTTGAAAGCTCTTCATCTAAAAGTACTGCAACCGTGAGTCACAATCAATAATGACTCACACACACACACACACACACACACACACAAACAAGATTTTTTTGTCTCTTTCAAACAATGTTCAACTGCAGGATTTTTCCATGAAGTTCCATTAGACAAAGCATTAATGAAAAATAATAATAATAATAATACTCTACATCACTGATTCATCCACATTTATGTGAAACAGCAAAAAAAGTTAAAAGAATTCAGTGGCCCTTTTGCCCTTGCATGTTCCACGCGTATCATATTTTCTGACTCACCATTAAGAATGATTCACAGTTCAAATGTGAACTATTAATACACTAATAGACTAAAGCATAATAATAATAATAATAATAATAATAATAATAATAATAATAACAGTAACAGCAATAACATTGCTTATTATTTTACACAAATATTACAATGAATACACTACCTGACAAAAGTCTTGTCGCCTATCCGAGTTTTAGAAAAAACAAATAATAACTTGACTTCTAGTATATAATTTTGTATCAGGAGTGGCTTATATGAAAGGCGAAGGCCTCTAGATTACGCTTATTTGACCAAAATAAAGTATGATCATGCCTTGATTTTTAATTATTTAATTAGGACAGTAACCTTTGACTTGGCTTACACAAAAGTCTTGTCACTTAATATAAATAATGTACAGCATATAAAGTCATGGCGCAGTGGAAAAAGAGTTAATATTGTGCATGACTCCCATGAGCTTGGAGGACTGCATCCATAAAACTCTGCAATGACTCAAATAACTTATTAATAAAGTCATCTGGAATGGCAAAGAAAGCGTTCCTGCAGGACTCCCAGAGTTCATCAAGATTCTTTGGGTTCATCTTCAAAGCCTCCTCCATCTTACCCCAGACATTCTCAATAATGTTCATTTCTGGTGACTGGGCTGGCCAATCCTGGAGCACCTTGACCTTCTTTGCTTTCAGGAACTTTGATGTGGAGGCTGAAGTATGAGAAGGAGCGCTATCCTGCTGAAGAATTTACCAATCGATCAACTAGAAATCAAGTCATTTACTGGTGCTCTTACAACTGGGATCGACGACAAAACTTTTGTCAGGTAGTGTACATTAAACTATAACTATGCTTAACAATAATATATAATATTATAATATATAATATTATAATATATATTATATAACAATAATATTATAATGTCTAAAATAAAAATATACATAAAACTAATTTAATTAAACATTTGTATAAAAACATATGTATAAATCCACCTCTAGGAGTGCTACTAAATAATAATAAATCATAACTATTTGTAATAATTATGAACATATATAATAACACTGTTATTATTAAATTAACATTTGCATTAGTATTAAACATGAACACATTTATCGATGTGCTCTAATATACAACAACAGACACATGTTTTCTAATTTTGAAAATCTGCTATTCATATTTTTAGACTAAATTAAAATTTATAGGTTTAATATGAAACAAATTAGCATTTTCTGGTCAACGTATAAAGTGTACATGCCTGTATTGATAGCAAATGCTCTCTGTTTCGTGAGCATAAGCACATGTGGGTTTGTGCCTTACGTAATCCTGCCTCATAACCGTCTCATTACAGCGTTTGACTTATATGATGTTTCAGAGCAGTTAACAAGAGCTTTATTGATGAGTGAATCCATGTGATCTTATTCAGATCTTGGCTGTACTTTTTAAACACGACACATCGAGCATGTTCTCTCTTTCTCTCTATCATTATATGTGCAGCCGGACGATTTGGAACTAAATTACAGGTTTGTGAGAGTTTGTACCGTGGCGAGGTCCAGTCAGGCCAGGTCCACGTTACCGGGAACATTTTAGGTCTATAATAACATGCGAGACTTCTGCTCATCCAATCAAAATGTCCGTTTTCATATTAGTGATGCGTAAACAAAGTTTAACACAAGGAGGACGGACCAATGAGTTTACTATTTTAGCAGGCTCAACATAGTAAAGCATTCATACTACAATCCCAAGCTGAAAAAAGTACATACATGTGTGATTAGATAATTCAAATAAAAGGGATAGTTCACCCCAAATTGAACATTGTTATCATTTACTCAACCAACCCTTGTTCAAAACCTATTTGAGTTTCTTTCTTGTTAAAAACAAAAGAAGATATTTAGAAAAATGTTGGAAAACCTGTAACTATTGACTTTCAGTGTTTTTTTTCTACTATGGATTTAAAGGGATAGTTCACCCCAAATTGAACATTGTCATTATTTCCTCACCCTTCACTTGTTTAAACCCTCCTAATGTTTCTGTCTTCTGTTAAACACAAAAGAAGATACTTAGAAAAATGCTGGAAAACCTGTAACCATTGACTTTCATAGTGTTTTTTTCTACGATGGATTTAAAGGGATAGTTTACCCCAAATTGAACATTGTTATCATTTGCTCAACCAACCCTTGTTCAAAACCTATTTGAGTTTCTTTCTTGTTAAACACAAAAGAAGATATTTAGAAAAATGTTGGAAAACCTGTAACTATTGACTTTCAGTGTTTTTTTTTTTTACTATGGATTTAAAAGGATAGTTTACCCAAAATTAAACATTTTGTCATTATTTACTCACCCTTCACTTGTTTAAATACTCCTTGGGATTTTTTCTTCTGTTAAACACAAAGAAGACACTTAGAAAAATGTTGGAAAACCTGTACCCATTGACTTTCAGAGTGTTTTTTTCTACTGTGGATTTAAAGGGATAGTTTACCCCAAATTAAATATTCTGTCATTATTTACTCACCTTTCATTTGTTCAAACCCTCCTTGACTTTTTTTTTCTTCTGTTAAACACAAAAGAAGATACTTGCAAAATGTTAGGAAACCTATAATCATTGACTTTCATAGTGCCACACACGGTAAAAAAAAATGTAAAAAACAAGTTATATAGAGAATTAACAAATGTCAAACTCCTGATTTCTCTTCACTACACAAAACTTTTTGGGAGTTGCTGTTGTTTTGCAGGCCTGACGCCAGCACATGAAGCAGCAGAAGTGGCACCTGGTGACTGTTTTGCTATAGAGACCATCGTCACAGCAGGTCTCTGTGGTGGAAGAGCACTTGGTGATCTGGTTCTGCAAGATTCAGAGAAACAGGTTTGACAGCATGATCCCTGCGATCATATTGTAAACACGCTGCTCATTAAGTCAAATTTATGAGAGGCAGGTCACAGACAGAAAACAAACATGCATTTAAAGGAACCGCTACACATTATTATTGTCAGTATTGTGGATAAAATGTTCATATAGAAGAGTAAAAGAAGTGTAATGAGAATGTATTCATGTTTCTTTGACAGCTAAGGGCTCTGTGAGTCTATAGAAAACTGGTCAGTCAGATGTTTGGCTTTGTTAGCATGTCTTCAGAATATTGTTGAAGATGGATTTCGATTATGGCATATTTAAATGAAACAATACATCAACAGAAAACTCTGCATTAAAAATTTTGTAAGATACAGTAAGAAACTGTATAAGTAACCAATTATTATTACATACATTCATTCATTCATTCATTCGTTTTTCTTCGGCTTAGTCTCTTTATTCATCAGGGGTCGCCACAGTGGAATTAACCGCCAACTTATCCAGCATATGTTTTACACGGATGCCCTTCCAGCTGCAACCCAGTACTGGGAAAATTATTACTACAGTTTTTTAATGGGAATTGTACATCAGTTAAAAAGGATTTTGGTGAATATTTGAGTTGGATACCATACATGTGAACACATGACATCATGGAGGACAAAGAATATCTTTCTTTCTCTGCCTTAAACAGCAATATTTTGCAGACTTCTAAAGATTTTCTGGAAAGCAAAAGTTTGTTTTATCATTTTGTCTGGATCTTTTACAAATCCTGTTTATTTACTTCCATTTTGGCCTCTTTTTGTCCAGGTCAGTACATCAAGCTAAAGTTGTTTCACCAAATCAATAGTCTATTTAGAATTAGGCATAAAGACCTACAGTGTAAACTTTACATGTAAATTGTAAATTATTCATGACTTCTTCAATAAAATGTAGCATATTTATGTCTCTACATTAGTGTTTAATTGCTACAATATTGTTTCTTAGCGAATGGAAATGTGTTTTTTCTAAAAAGGAAACATACCTTCACCAAGACTGGACGCGACACCAGGTGGAGTTTCAGCTGGGTCTGAAATATGTGGAATATTTCCCAATAACAAAAACTGTATAGATGAACACAGAAGGCAGATAAACTGTTTTATCTGTTTAGACTGGTTACGAAACGTTTGTGTCATCATTAATTAAGAGTGCTGATGAAACGGATATAAAAATCACTTGACACGGAGGTAAACATGATAAACAACAAAATTATGCACACATAATAACAAACACCTGTCTGTGTCAGTTGAATCATTGAACCATTAAAATTCCAACTTTTTGAACCCCCCTATTAAATAAATAAAAGGTTAAAAATAACCCAACAAAGCACCAAATATTTTTAACTTAACCATTGGGTTAAATAAATAACTTAACGTTTTTTTAAAGTGATATAGTACATCCCTCACAAACCAATTAATATTTAAATTAATCATTTAAATTAATATTTTCTATAGAATGCTTTACAATATTGTATTTGTGCATATAGTTGAAGTCAGAATTATTAGCCCCCGTTTATTTTTTTCCCTAATTTCTGTTTAACAGAGAGCAGATTTTTTTCAACCCATTTCTAAACATAATAGTTTTAATTACTCATTTCTAATAACTGATTTATTTTATCTTTGATGACAGTAAATAATATTTTACTAGATATTTTTTAAGACACTTCTATCCAGCTTAAAGTGACATTTAAAGGTTTAACCAGGTTAATTAGGTTAACTAGGCAGGTCAGGGTAATTAGGCAAGTTATTGTATAACGATGGTTTGTTCTGTAGACAGTCGAAAAAAATATAGCTGAAACAAACAAACTATTATATATATATATATATATATATATATATATATATATATATATATATATATATATATATATATATATATATATATATATATATATATATACACATACATACATACATATGGACGTTAAGGATTAAACTGAACAAATAACCTATTTTTAGCATCATAATTATTTGCATCTTGCATTCTTTCTTGCTTTTGCATAACGTTATTTAGCATGAGCACACATTACAAACTAGTAAAGGGGAAGAAAGGGAAATAGAGACCAAAAAAACCACTGGCAATGACCACACAAGAATCAAGGCAATCACTGAAACACGACCGAACTACATATGTATATCAGATCAAATATTGATTATATACACACTGATCTACATGTCATTTTGTGCACACGTGTACAGTCTAACAGCTATCTAACCATAGTTTTTTGCTATGACATTAATTACTAATAGGCACGTTTGCTAATTTAAGGTTAGCAACTTGCCTTTCACCATTTGTGCTGCAAGCGTGAAGCGAGCAGCTTGTTTAGAAGAGATTTGTGATCGTGATCGTAAATCTTCAGATGTATTTTGGACTGATCACAATATTTAAGGCAAATATTGTGACAAATCTGAGTGAAATGGCTTTTCAAACAAGAAAAAAACTGTAGAGGACTTTTGTCTGGTTCTGGTTTTGACGCAGATTGCATTAGTTCTGTTCACTTTCTCATCAGCGCTGGTATCAGAAGTATTTTGTCCCATAGGGATTTTTTAAAGCGCTTTTTAAAGCACAGTAATCTATGGACCAAACCAACCTGCAAAGAAGTGAATCACAATATTAAACAATTCAATTAGAAGCAAAAATAGCATAAAAATATGACAAAAAAAATACTGTGAATCGGAAGGTGAATGGGGAAAAAGGACTACAATCCCATAAAGCACTGTAAACAGCACAGTCTAATTAAAAATGATAGAGTAATTTACATTATCATTTAAATCTAAGTTTTTGTTTGTAATATTGGAAACAATATTCAAGCTTTTTGCTAAATACATTTAGCAAATAAAATGTATACATTTATTAAGTACACCTGTCCAACTGCTCATGAACACAAAGTTCTAATCAGCCAATCACATGGCAGCAACTCAGTGCATTTATGTAGACATGGTCAAGATGACCTGCTGCAGTTCAAACTGAGCATCAGAATGGGGAAGAAAGGTGATTTAAGTGACTTTGAACATGGCATGGTTGTTTGTACCAGACGGGCTGATCTGAGTATTTCAGAAACTGCTGATCTACTTGGATTTTCACGCACAACCATCTCTAGGGTTTACAGAGAATGATCAGAAAAAGAGAAAATATCCAGTGAGCGGCAGTTCTGTGGGCACAAATGCCTTGTTGATGTCAGAGGTCAGAGGAGAATGGCCAGACTGGTTTGAGCTGATAGAAAGGCAACAGTAACTCAAATAACCACTCGTTACAACCGAGCTATGCAGACGACAACAATCTCAGAGCGCACAACAATTCAGCCTTCCAAGTTTAACAGTTATTGTTAACAACGAGTTTCCCTATGGAGAGAATGTAGAGTTTTTACCTCTGCTAACCTACCGATGAGCTCTTCTGCATCTTGTGTGATTGACAGGTTGTCCCACTCTCACTACTAAACATGTTCATCCATTCATTCATTTAACTTCGGCTACATTTCAGAGGTCACCACAGCAGAATGAACCACCAACTATTCCAGCAAATGTTTTACGCAGCGGATTCCCTCCAAGCCGCAACCCAGCACTGGGAAACACCCATACACACTCATTCACACACACACACGCACACGCACACGCACACGAACACGCACACACACACACACACACACACACTACAGACAATTTAGTTTATTCAATTCACCTATAGCTCATGTCTATGGGCTGTGGGGGAAACCAGAGCACCCGGAGGAAACCTACACCAACACGGGGTGAACATGCAAACTCCACATAGAAATGCATACTGACCCAGCCGGGACTCGAACCAGCGTCCTTCTTGGAGTGAAGTGACAGTGCTAACCAAAAATAAGTAATATCCGTCGTTTTGATATTATGGAGACAAACAAAGGAAAGTCTATGTGCAAGAACTTCAGCACCTCACAAGCCGCTGAGCACTAAACCACATGTTGCACAAAAGAGAGTAGTAAATGAACGGAGTGTGTCTGTGTGTGCAGATGGAGGGGAACCAGGGACACACAACTTGCCATGTTTTGTATCGATCGTGCTGCAGCCAGAACTCATCTACAAGCACAAACCCTGAGGCTCTACAAGAGACGGACGGACAGACAGAGTCAGGGAGACAGAGACGGACTGCTGGAGGGAGGGGGCTGCTGCTTGTTCTGGGTGGGGGATTGTGGGAACAAAAGGCTCCTAGAGTTTTACTCCTGCTCCTCCTGAAAGAGCGTGTAAAGCGGAGAATGAGATTGAGGACGAGAGAGAGAGAGAGAGAGAGAGAGAGAGAGAGAGAGAGAGAGAGAGAGAGAGAGAGAGAGAGAGAGAGAGACTGCTGGCTCTCCTGGCTCGGATCCAGTGGATGATGTCATGGAGTATGACTTCACCATGCAGTGTCATCACTACCCCCCCTCACCCCCTCCTTCCCTGCATCCCTCTCTCTTTCTCTAACAGAGAAGGTGCTGCTTCGCTCATCCGTGCCAGAATGACAGATAAAGAGAGCGAGGGATGGAAGAAATGGACAAAAGAAGACAACAACGGAAGAGAACTAGTGCCTGCCTGTGCAAAAGTGGCTAACACCGTGCTGTAGTGTTCGGGATGGGTGCTAGTGTTTTGCTGTACAGGTGTAAAGGTGTTTTTTTTGGTGTTTTGGAGTGTGCTGGCATGCGGTTGCTAGGGTGTTCTGGGTGGCTGCTCAGTGGCCAAGTTCAACGAGTTCATCGCCAAGTCCCTCCTTCAAACATTGGGCTATGGCTTTCTTTTTATGGGAAACACAAAAGAAGAGATCTTGAAGAGTGTTATTGTTTATATAATGAAAGTCAATGGGGTCCAAAACAATACGGGACTACTGTGACTTTCACTGAATGGGCTGTTTTTGGCTTTTTTAAATAGATCTTTGAAATAACATGGGATTGAGTAAATAAACAACATGGCAGACAGTATAAGATATTCAGAAGAATGTTTGTCTGTTTTGTTTTTATACTGGAAAGACATTAGAGTCCAAAACATTCAGTTTCATTGTTATAAAAAAATCTAAATATCGTTGGAACAACATGAAAGAGAGTAAAATACAAAAGAAGATATTTTGGAGAATGTTTCAACTGTTTGTCTTTCTAATGAAAGTCAATGGGGTCCAAAACAATATGCGACTCCTGTGACTTTCATTAAATGGACCTTTTTTTTAAATAGATCATCTAATGGACCATTTTATTTTATTTTTTTAAATAGATCTTTGAAATAACATGAGATTGAGTAAATAAACAACACGGTGGACAGTATAAGACATTCAACGAATGTTTGTCTGTTTTGTATACATATGGAAAGACATTAGGGTCCAAAACATTCACTTTCATTGTTATAAAAAAAAATCTAAGTATCGTTAGAACAACATGAGGTGTAAAACACAAAAGAAGATATTTTGTAGAATGTTTAAACTGTTTGTATTATAATGAAAGTCAATGGGGTCCAAAACAATATGGGACTCCTGTGACTTTCATTGAATGGACCTTTTTTAAAATAGATCTTTGAAATAATATGGGATTGAGTAAATAAACAACACGGCAGACAGTATAAGACATTAGGAAGAATTGTCTGTTTTGTTTTTATACTGGAAAGTCGTTAGAGTCCAAAATATTCAGTTTCTTGTAAAGAAAAAAAAATCTAAATATCGTTGGAACAACATGAGCTGTAAAACACAAAAGAAGATATTTTGGAGAATGTTTCAACTGTTTGTCTGTATAATGAAAGTCAATAGGGTCCAAAACAATACAGGACGCCTGTGATGTTCACTGAATGGACCTTTTTTTTAAATAGATCTTTAAAATAACATGGGATTGAGTAAATAACACGGCAGACAGTATAAGATATTCGGATGAATGTTTGTCTGTTTTGTATTTATATACTGGAAAAACATAAGGGTCCTAAACATTCAGTTTTATTGTAGAAAAAAAAATCTAAATATTGTTGGAATACAATCAGGATGAGTAAAACACAAAAGTAGATATTTTGTAGAATGTTTCAACTGTTTGTATAATGAAAGTCAATGGGGTCCAATACAATACTGGACTCCCGTGACTTTCATTGAATGGACCATTTTTTTTATAGTTTTTTAAAATAACATGATATTGAGTAAATAAACAACATGACAGACAGTATAAGATATTCGGAAGAATGTCTGTTTTGTTTTTATGTACTAGAAAGACATTAGGGTCCAAAACTTTCACTTGTCCTAAAAATTTTTTAAATATCATTGGAACAACATGAGGTGTAAAACACAAAAAAAGATATTATGAAGAATGTTTCAACTGTTGGTCTGTTTAATGAAAGTGAATGGGGGCCAAACAGGCTTTCATTGTGAAGAAAAAAATATATGTTTATCTATTCAACAGAAATAAAACAATGGACTTCACTGATATTTATCACATTTTTTCACTAGACTTTTAAGTACATTTGAAACAAGTGAGTAAATCACACTATTTTTCCAACTATTTTACTGTTTTTGTCTAATGAAATTAAGTAAAAAAAAAAAAAAACAACAATTGAAAATAAGACGACTATGCCAGGTGGATAAAAGAAGACAGGACAGTGAGAACACTGGACATCAGCAGAAAGAAAATGGGAGATGGACAGATATTGAGATAGTGATGGAAGGGGAGGGGGTGGGTTAGTTTAATTACATTTCTCAGTGCCACTCTTCTGCCATACGGACCAACAGTCAACACACACACACTCACACGCACACACATGCATGTAAACACTCAGCAAGACACAGGGAGGGGTGGTTCTGTCCCTCGCTAACCATTTCCTCAATTTTGAACAAACAGATAGCATCGAAAATGCAAGGCGAAAACTGTGGACACTGAAATATCCACCGTCAGAATTGCATCATGAAAAATATTGCAGTGATACAGACCAATTTATACGAAGATGATTATCTTATCATTACGATAATTATTGTCATTATCATGGGGTTTTACAAAACAACCTAAAGGCATTTCTTTATCATTTCCAGAATGTTTAATAGGTAACACACACTGACTTCTGAAACCCTTTTAAAATAAACAGAAAACTGCAAATGCAGAATTTGGTACATTAAAAAAAATTTAACTAAATATTCGTAAAACAACATGAGGGGGAGTGAAACATATTATAGAGAATTTTTCAGCAGTGTCTGTCTATATAATGAAAGATAATTGTGTCCAAAACAGCACTAGACTTCATTTACGTTTATCATATACTCATAAAAACAATGTGTTTAAAACAAAAACACCAGAGAGAGAGAATGAACAACATATGGGATGACTGTCATTATTATAAGTAAGAAATTAATTCATTAATTTTCCTTTGGCTTGGTCTCTATTTCAGAGTTCGCCACAGCGGAACGAACCGCCAACTTTTCTGGGATTTGTTTTACGTAGCGGATGCCTTTCCAGCCACAATCCATTACTGGGAAATAAGTAGGATTCTCTTAAAATAACATGAGCACAACACAAGTGAGTAAAATCCAACTGTTTTGTCGATATAATTAAAGTGAATGGGGTCCAAAACAACAACAGACAATCATTGTATGTCTCATGTTATTTCATTATTCACCTAAAAATTCCCTCCTCCTAGAGAATACAATTTGTTTTTTAATTATCCTCAAATATTTTGAGTGAACATGGATTTTAAAAGAAATATATATAGACATAATGTTGGAAATTTTTTATTATAATATATACAAGTCAGAATTATTAGACCTCCTTAGAATTCTTTTAAATATTTCCCAAATAATGTTTAACAGAGCAAAGACATTTTCACAGTATGTCTGATAATATTTTTTTCTTCTGGAGAAAGTCTTATTTGTTTTATTTTGGCTAGAATAAAAGCAGTTTTTAATTAATTAATTAAAGTATTTTTTTTTTAAAACATTTAAAGATCAATAATAATATTAGCCCCTTTAAGCTATATTTATTTTGATAGACAGAACAAACCATCGTTATACAATAACTTTCCTAATTACCCTATCCTGCCTAGTTAACCTAATTAACAAGCCTTTAAATGTCACTTTAAGCTGTGTAGAAGTGTCTTGAAAAATATCTAGTCAAATATTAATTACTGTCATCATGGCAAAGATAAAATAAATCAATTAGAAATGAGTTATTAAAACTATTATGTTTAGAAACGTGTTGAAAAAAATCTTCTCTCTGTTAAACAGAAATTGGGGCAAAAAATAAACAGGGGGGCTAAAAATTCAGGGGTGCTAATAATTCTGACTTCAACTGTATATACACTGTAACAGCGAAAATCACTAAATGAAATAAGTTAGTTTAACTTATATATATTAAAGTTACTTTAACTCAATGAAAAAGAGTTATGGTAACTCATAAACTGATTATATTATGCAGATTTTTTGTGTTAACTCTAATGCTAGAAGGAATACCAAATCATTTAAGTAGTATTAATTGAACTAATAGTGATTTGATGACTGAAGTCAAAATGTTTAAGTTACTAATACTCTAAAAGTTTGATGATATCAACACAAATGATATATGTGTACGTGATACAATATTTAAGTTTACAGTACCAATGTCCATTTTGTTTCAAAATTTAAACGGTTTGCCGCAATCGGTTTCCTTAAACAGTTTGAGTTCACTTAACTTATCGGGTTTTACATTGTATAAATGTTACATATATAAATGGTTCATTATATATAAATTTTATATAATGTATGTAGAAATTATTTGAAATTGTATTATATCTACATTATTATAATTTTGAATAATAAAAATGAATATATTTAAAAGTGTTACATATTGCCTATTCTAAGCAAAAATGTATTTAGTTTCAAAATGTAAAATTGCAATTTTAATATCATGTAGATGGATATTATGAGAGAGAGAGAGAGAGAGAGAGAGAGAGAGAGAGAGAGAGAGAGAGAGAGAGAGAGAGAGAATTATAATTTATGTAGAGTACAAATTTAACTACAGCCAACAAATGTATTAAATCCATATTTATCATTTATTACTGTATTCAGCCTTTTAGACTCTTCTCTCTATTGTTTATATAAGCAGTATGTGAATTTATCATCTGCCAGCATTTGCTCACACAATTTATTAGAGCAGCTTTGCTTTCATTTTCTATTCATTTCTGATAACAGATTTCATATTGGTTCTTTTGACTCAGGGTGACAGATGCTGTAGAATCAGGAGTCCTGGCAGAGATGCATCTCTCTTTCTTCCGCTCACTATATCCCTCTCTCTGTCTCCCTCTCCTTTTCCCTTTTCCCCCTGTCAGTCCAAAACCTCCTGCTCCCCTGCTTGGTCCAATCTGGTGAGAGTTAGTGCCATCCCAGTGGACTGGGTCAAGCAGCCCTTTTGCGCTGTTCTGGAATCAGCTGTTCATTTCAATTCCCACCTAATAAACTTGAAGAGAGGCCGTAAGACTGATCACAAAACAGTTTTATGCAAACCCCTAAATTCTTCATCCTGGATCAGCTGTGGTCAACAGTGTCACGCTGAGGAGGACAAGAACACCTCACCAGCTCACTGTACTAGTTTATTAGCTAACATAAAGGAATAATACTCCAGAAATGATCATTTAGTCCAAATTGTTTTTATTCCCTAATTTAAGTGAATAATGGAATAAAGGGAGAAATGTTTTCTTCCCTATGTCCATAACACTAAAGTCTATCAATTATTCAATCATGCTCATTACACTCCAAAAATGACGTTTGCTGTTTGTACTCACTGTAAAACCCAATAGGTTAGGGCAACTCAAACTGGTTGCTACATATCATTTGAGTTAAAAAACTAATCTATATGAGCACTGTGAACTTACTCCATTTAAGTTGATGTAATGAGGTATTTAATTAACGCATTACCTCCAACACTGAGTTAAAAACTCTTTTCAAATGAGTAGAATTAACTTTCAGTAAATTTTGAGTTAACTACACTCATTTTATTTGATAAAGTTGACTGTTTGGTTTTACTGTGCATATAATAAAACTATATATATATATATATATATATATATATATATATATATACATATACATATATACATATACATATATATACACAGTTGAATTATTAGCCCTTTGTTTATTTTTTTCCCCAATTTCTGTTTAACAGAGAGAAGATTTTTTTCAACACATTTCTAAACATAATAGTTTTAATAACTCATTTCTAATTGATTTATTTTATCTTTGCTGTGATGACAGTAAATAATATTTGACTAGATATTTTTAAGACACTTCTATACAGCTTAAAATGGCATTTAAAGGCTTAACTAAAATAATTAGGTTAACTAGGCAGGTTAGGGTAATTAGGCAAGTTATTGTATAATGATGGTTTGTTCTGTAGACTATCAAAAAAAAATTAAAGAGGCTAATAATTTTGACCTTAAAATGGTATTAAAAAATGTAAAACTGCTTTTATTCTAGCTTAAATAAAACAAAAAAGACTTTCTCCAGAAGAAAGAATATTATCAGACATACTGTGAATTCCTTGCTCTGTTAAACATAATTTGGGAAATATTTAAAAAGAAAACAATTTAAAGGGAATTTAATCATTCTGATTTCAACTGTATATATACACAGTGCAATATTTTTTTTTATCAATTTCTCAGGTGAATGTGACTAATATATATTGGTGCATTTAAACAAATCAGATTTATTAAACAGATATATTTATTAAAATAATATTATAGTCACAGAACATCTTTAGAAATGAAAAGATAACACAAGTTAAGTAAGTTATTTTGTTAGATAAGCTCCATATTTGGCTTCAGTAATGAATAATGTATATGCACAAATATAATATTATATTTTATATATATTATATATATATGTAGTTGAGGTGAGAATTATTAGCCCACCTGAATTATTAGCCCCAGACTAGATATTTTTCAAAACACTTCTATACAGCTTAAACTGACATTTAATGGCCTAACTAGATTAATTAGGTTAACTAGGCAGGTTAGGGTAATTAGGCAAGTTATTGTATAACGATGGTTTGTTCTGTAAACAATCGAAAAAAAATAGCTTAAAGGGGCTAATAATATTGACATTAAAATGGTTTTTAAAAAATTAAAAACTGCTTTTATTCTAGCTGAAATAAAACAAATAAGACTTTCTCCAGAAGAATAAATATTATCAGACATACCGTGAAAATTTCCTTGCTCTATTAAACATAATTTGGGAAATATTAAAAAAAAAAAAAAAAAATTCAAAGGGGGGCTAATAATTCTGACTTCAACTGTATGTATGTATATATATATATATATATATATATATATATAATTAAAAACTACATATTTAATCTTATATTCTACAATTATTACAAAATATTATTCATATTATTTTGATAAAATCTAGGTTTCCATGTTCAACTTTCTCCCAGGCTGATATTTTGAAACATCATAAAAGATTTGATTTTATACCTGTAAAATCGTTACAAAATACTGATGAACAACATAATTTACACCACTATATATACAGTTGAAGTCCAAATTATTCACCCTCCTGTGAATTTTTTTCATTTTTCAAATATTTTCCAAATGATGTTAAACAGAGCAAGACATTTTTCACAGTATTTCCTATAATTTTTTACTTTTATTTGTTTTATTTCGCCTAGAACAAAAGAAGTTTTTAATTTCAAAATCAAACAAAAACTGCTCAGGGGTAGCTTAAATAATGTGTCCGTGCTCTTTGAGTAAGGGATTCATTGAAATAAACAGCAAAAGTCAGTCCAGGGCACTCGAAAAAATTTGGAAAAATATTAAAAAACCTTTTTTGACCTTTTCCTTAAAACTATACGTGTTTCGACAAACACTTGCCTTCATCAGGGTAACAGAGATCAGGTGCATCTGGGGTTTCTTTTGAACACTATGGTTTCATGACTCATTAGAATATCTAAACTATACTAAAATAATATATTGAACACAAGGTCAACTCAACAATCATTATTAATTCAGCATTGAGAGAGGAAAAAAAACTGTTAATGAAAAAATAAAAAAAAGATAATGCGTGTAACATATTTCTCAAATAATACAATGAGGATGTACATAGAATTCTATATACATTCAAGTTTTTATTTCTTTTTAAAACTCTTATTAGGTCAACATTATTAGCCCCCTTAAGCAATATAATTTTTAGATTGTCTACAGAACCATCATTATACAATGACTTGCCTAATTACCATAACTAGCTTAATTACCCCAATTAACATATTTATATTGCACTTTAAGCTGAATCCTAGTATCTTGAAAAATATCTAGTAAAATACAGTGCATCCGGAAAGTATTCATATCGCTTCACTTTTTCCACACTGTTTTATGTTACAGTCTTGTTCCAAAATGGATGAAATTAGTTTATTTCTTCAAAATTCTACACACAATACCCCATAATGACAATGTGAAAAAATATTTTTCAGAAAAAGCATTTTCAGATCTCTCCAGAGATATTCAATAGGATTTGCGTCTGGGCTCTGGCTGGGCCACTCAAGGACATTCACCGAGTTGTTGTGAAGCCACTCCATTGATATTTTGGCGGTATGCTTTGGGTCATTATCCTGCTGGAAGATGAACCGTCGCCACAGTCTGAGGTCAAGAGCAGGTTTCCAAGCAGGTTTTCATTCAGGATGTCTCTGTACATTGCTGCATTCATCTTTCCCTCTATCCTGAGAAGTCTTCCAGTTCCTGCTGCTGAAAAACATCCCCACCATCTTGCTTTACTGTAGGGATGGTATTAGCCTGGTGGTGAGCGATGTCTGGTTTTCTCCAAACATAATGCCTGGCATTCACTCCAAAGAGTTCAATGTTAGTCTCATCAGACCAGCGAATTTTGTCTCTTATGGTCAGAGAGTCCTTCAGATGCCTTTTGGAAAATTCCGAGTGGGGATTGGCTTCCGTCTGGCCACTCTACCATACAGGCCTGTTTGTTGGATTGCTGCACAGATGGTTGTCCTTCTGTAAGGTTCTCCTCTCTCCACAGAAGAACGCTGGAGCTCAGACAGAGTGACCATCGGGTTATTGATCACCTCCCTGACTAAGATCACCTCCCTTCTCCCCTGATCACTCAGCTTAGATGGCCGGCCAGCTCTAGAAAGAGTCCTGGTGGTTCCAAACATCTTCCACGTATGGATGATGGAGGCCACTGTGCTCATTGGAACTTTTATAGGAGCAGAAAGTTTTCTGTAACCTTCCCAAGCCTTGTGCCTCAAGACAATCCTGTCTCGGAGGTCTACAGACAATTCATTTGTCTTCATGCTTGGTTTGTGCTTTGACATGCACTGTCAACCCTGGGACCTTATATAGACAGGTGTATGTCTTTACAAATCATGTCCAATCAACAGAATTTAGCACAGGTGAACTCCAATTAAGCTGCTGAAACATCTCAAGAATGATCAGAGGAAACAGAATGTACCTGAGCTCAATTTAGAGCTTCACGGCAAAGGCTGTCAATACTTCATTACATGTGATTTTTCAGATTTTTTATATTTAATACATTTACAACAATTTAAAAAAATCTTTTTTCCACATTGTCATAATGGGGTATTGTGTTTGAGGAAGTAAGTTAATTTCATCTATTTTGGAATAAGGCTGTAACATAAAAAAATGTGGAAAAAGTGAAGCGCTATGAAGACTTTCCGGATGCACTGTATACTTGTTCTTTTCATTAAAACACAAATACCCAAATTCCACCATCGATTGTAACACGTCTGGGAATAATACCATGTAGCCTGGAAAAAACCAAGACATGTATATGCCTACGCTTTACTGAACAGTATCTGACCCTCTTTTTCAGTCTCCACAACTTCCAGCACATGGTTCGAATGAACGACTCCGCACGCCTGTTAGTGATTAGGTTGAGCCAATGTGTAAAACCTCACTATCTAAAAGGCTCTAATCGCACGGACCATTAACGGCATGCTAATTACACAGAATTCCTGCAGGGAGGACGAGAGGGAAGGAAAAGACGGAGAGAGGAGGAGAACGTAATCCAGCTCGCTTTGAAGTTCAGCAACACAAGCAGCTAGTAAACTAAAGCATTTATCATTAATATGTGGTGCTCCAAAAATATTTAAGCTCTTCAAGGTATAAATGACTCTGACCACAGAGTTACGGTCAAGGCTTTGAAGAGTTCAGGAAACTTCTGCTGGAATGCTTTTGGTCTCGCCTGTGGCTGGGAATGGCAAAATGAGCCATCTGTGGAAATATATTAAAAGATGGACAAAAGATATTTTTATTAATTATGGTGGCTTGAGAAAGCCAACATACTGTCATACTACATAAACACATTATTCTTCTGTCTTCTTCCTCTTCTTAGACTATTTTAAGAACGCATCTCCTCCTAGACCGTTCATACTACAACCACCAAACTAACTCCAAACCTCCAAACTATACTGAATTAAGTTGCTATGTCTTTTCCAACTGATCTGACTTTCGGTTTTCCCAGAAAATTCTGAAAAGTCCCATAAACTTCACATTAGACCAAACTTTGTGACCTCATAACTTTGCATCAGACTGTCATACAGACTTAAGATTAGGCTCCTATAACTCAGACTACCAATCTGCCAATCACTGATGACCTTCCAACTTACTAGCCACACCCGAGCAACTGTACCATAGGCTTCCATTATAAAATGCCATTGACTTTACATTGGACATACTAACAACATACTAATCCATACTAGAAACCTACTAACGACATATTAACATCCTAGCAACCTGCTAATTCACACTAAATTCATGCTAACAACATGCTAATTCATACTAGAACCATGCTAATAAAATGCAATTTTTTTGCTAGAAACATGCTAGCAACGTGCTAGTTTATACCAGAACTATGGTAATTTATGTTAGCAACTGCCTAGCAACCACTCAGAACACCCTACAACACATTAGCAATGACTTAGAACACCTTAGTTACTGCCTAGCAACACCTTAGCGGTTGCCTGGTAACCACCAAGCAACGACCTAGAACACCTTAGCAACTCCTTAGCAATCACCTAGCAAAAACTTAGCAACCACCCAACAACACCTTAGCAACCGCCTAGAAACACCTTAGCAATCACCAAGCAACCACAATACCAATTGCCTAGCAACACCTTAGTAATAACCTAGCAACATCTTAGCAACCGCATAACAACGCCTAAGCAACCGCCTGGCAACCACTCAGAACACCCTAGCAACACCTTAGCAATGATCTATAACACCTTAGCAACTGCCTAGCAACACCTTAGCATCCACCTAGCAACATCTTAGCAAGCACTCAGAACACCATAGCAACGCATTAGCTAAAAACACGCCAATCCATACTAGAAACATGCTAACCTATATGAAGTGTTCTATCTATGCCAACTGCTTTAAACTTCTTGAGTTATTTAAACTTTAAAACTACTTCAACCTTTCAGACGAGGGTCTTTTATTAAGTTTGTCTTAAATGAACTTTACTTTTCTAGTTTTATTACTTTGAAATCAGGGACTAAACTGAAGGAAAATGAATGAATGGTTTCTTTGGAAAATCCCTCTTTTCATTCTGAGATTTGTCATTGCAGCTGACTTATGCATTCAAACACAAACACATTTAGCTAGCTGACTAAACATGTTCACACTCATACTTCTATTTAATTCAGGTCAGACATTATTCAGAAGCCTTAAACTGATTCATTCATTTTCCTTCAGCTTAGACCCTTTATTCATCAGGGGTCGGCACAGTGGGATGAACTCATGCAGCATATGTTTTACACAGCTGAGGCCCTTCCAGCTGCAGCCCAGTACTGGGAAACATTCATACACACTCACACACTACAGCCAATTTTAGTTTATTCAATTAACTTATATTGCGTGTCTTTGGACTGTGAGGGAAAACGGAGCAGCCGGAGTCAAAAGAACCAATATGAAATCTGTTATCAGAAATGAATGTCGCTCAGCCTTAAACTGATCAATAAGAATATTTATAACTTCACTAATTTAAAATACAGGCTTCTCTAAACTCTACAATCTCCTATTGCTCTTAATGGTCAAATTGCAGCAATATACATGATTATTATGTCTCCAAATGATGCTTTAATTGACCGAAATAGAGGAGAGTGGATAAAGGACATTGAAACTGAAATACCTGATCAAATATAGGATGAGGCTCTGAGTAGAGTAAATAGATCCACTTCCTGCACACGTCTCAATCTCATTCAATCATTCATTTTCTTTTCGGCTTAGTCAGGGGTCCCTACAGCGGAATGAACCACCAAATTAGCCAGCATATGTTTTACGCACCGGATGCACACTCATGCACTACGGCCAATTTTGTTTTACTCAATTAAATTATAGCTCATGTTTTTGGACTTGCCAACACGGGGACAACATGCAAACTCCACACAGAAATGACAACTGGCCTAGTCAGGACTCGAACCAGCGACCTTCTTGCTTTGAGGTGACAGTGCTAACCACTGAGCCACCATTGTTAAAACATTAACTTATCAATAGTCAGTTAAAATATCTTAAAAACTTTTGCTGTCATGACTTTTTGACATATACTTTTTACAGCGCAGGGGCAAAGCAAGAGCTGCAGTCCATTTGAAAATTTTATAGGG
The DNA here is from genome assembly GCF_903798145.1 of Danio aesculapii. NCBI lineage: Eukaryota > Metazoa > Chordata > Actinopteri > Cypriniformes > Danionidae > Danio > Danio aesculapii. The sequence goes on along the minus strand of NC_079435.1, from coordinate 14,208,963 downwards.
CAAACCTGACAAAAGGCCAGGTTTTATGGGAACGCTTCTGCCACAACAAAAGTTCTAAGAAGAACAAAGTGTGCCAAGAAAATATCCCCCACACCATTACAGCACCACCACCAGCCTGAACCGTTGATACAAGGCAGCCGTTGTTGACGCCAAATTCTGACCCTACCATCCAAATGTCGCAGCAGAAATCGAGACTCATTAGATCAGGCAACATTTTTCCAATCTTCTATTGTCCAATTTTGGTGAGCCTGTGAGAATTGTAGCCTTAGTTTCCTGTTCTTAGCTGACAGGAGTGGCACGCGGTGTGGTCTTCTGCTGCTGTAGCCCATCCGCCTCAAGGTTGGACGTGTTGTGTGTTCAGAGATGCTCTTCTGCAGACCTCGGTTGTAGCGAGTGGTTATTTGAGTTACTGTTGCCTTTCTTTTAGCTGGAACCAGTCTGGCCATTCTCTTCTGACCTCTGGCATCAACAAGGCATTTGTGCCCACAGAACTGCCGCTCACTGAATATTTTCTCTTTTTCTGACCATTCTCTGTAAACCCTAGAGATGGTTGTTCGTGAAAATCCCAGTAGATCAGTAGTTTCTGAAATCCTCAGACCAGCCCGTCTGGCATCAACACCCATGCCATGTTCAAAGTCACTTAAATCACCTTTCTTACCCATTCTGATGCTCAGTTTGAACTGCAGCAGATCATCTTGACCATGTCTACATGCCTAAATGCATTGAGTTGCTGCCATGTGATTGGCTGATTAGAAATTTGAGTAAACAAGCAATTGGACAGGTGTACCTAATAAAGTGGCCGGTTAGTGTATTTTTAATATAAAAACATTAACAAACCAAAATATTACTAATATTACAAAATATTAGACTCACTTTTACAGTTTCTGAACTACAGTGCTGATGCTAAGCCATACAAAAGCTCTGATATAAAAATATTTTCACTTGTTAACAAGTAGTGATAAGAATGAAATTCAGAAAGATGCAAACAGGGATAGCACTCGCGCTGGAATACTAAGGGCCTCTTATGTCCCCAAAAAAGATTCAGCATTTCTCTCTGTGTTTCTCTCGGTGTCAGAACAAAAGGCGTCATTCTTCGCTATGCTAAAATCTTGGTGACAGTGTTCCCCAACAGAGCTCATCACGTTTGCAAGTGGCTATAGATGGAGGCCTGAGTTTGACCCCCGACCTCTCCATTCAGGGTGAGGCCAGCGAACCTTGTGTCAATCAAACACAAAGCATTTTCTTGTCACTCGCTCCCACAATAGCTCTTAAAGGGAGGCCCGTGTCTGTCAGATGAACTGGATTGATTCATTTGTCTGCTGAACAGAGCTTGACTTCAACAGCTTTTAGCCTCATTGATGTAGTTAATGCATATCGTGTATGTTTGACGAAAGCTTGACACTAGCCAGCTTGATCCTGAGCCTGACATGGAGCAGGAGAGCTGCCCAGCAGGAATGACGTCACTCTGAAGAGAGTGCATATGTGATGGGAACGACTTAAAAGGGACAGTTCACCAAAAAATTGTAAATAAAATTTGCTAAATGTAAGCTAATAATAAGCTAAACCTCTAAATAAATTGTAAATAAAATAAGCTAAATTTGCTCAATTTAAGCTAATAATAAGCTTAATTTGGTCCCGAGCAACACATTTGGTATATTCTAATAGTTTATTGTCTATGTTCATGATACAAACCTGATTCCTTTAAGTGAATCTATTTGTTTGAATCTCAGGGTACACTCTTAACCAAATGTCAAATTCCTTGCTATTCCCTGACTAAATGCTGAATTTCCATGACCTGAAATGAAGAGGTAAAACAGCACTATTGCGCTTTGCATAACATTAACATTGTTTAAGCTTGGATGGATATAATTTTTCACTAATTTAACAGTTATTATGCCAAAAACAATGGATGATTTTAAAATTAAATTAAAAGTATCAAGAGCACCCAGTCTTTTAAGTGATCATTTTGAAACCAAAGGTCTTGAAATGTACACTGTCCTAGCATGTTGTTTACCTTATTTAACAGGTAGCTTGGTGAATGCTTTAGACTTAAGTGACTGCCAGTTGGAGGGGCGACACGGTGGCTCAGTGGTTAGCACTGTCGCCTCACAGCAAGAAGGTTGCTGGTTTGAGTCCTGGCTGGGTCAGTTGGCATTTCTGTGTGAAGTTTTCATGTTCTCCCCGTGTTTGTGTGGGTGTCCTCCGGGTGCTCCAGTTTCCCCCACAGTCCAAAGACATGCGCTATAGGTGAATTGAATAAACTAAATTGCCCATAGTGGATGTGTGTGAATGAGTGCGTATGGATGTTTCCCAGTATGTGTGTGTATATTTCCCTCGCTATGTAAAAACATGTGCTGGATAAGTTGGCGGTTGATTCCACTGTGGCGACCACCGATGAATAAAGGGACTAAGCCGAAGGAAAATGAATAAATGAATAACTGCCAGTTGACGAGAGGGAAAAAAATAAAATGGTGCAAATAATAGTCTAACTCAAACAATAGGACAACCATGTGAAGCGACATGATTAAAAACCATTATACAGTATAAAAAAATGGACAATAAATTACAATAATATTAAACTGATAAAATGATAAAATCACAACAAACATTTAAAACAACAAATAAATGTCCCTGATATTTCATGACTTGGTCAAAAAATATAAAAATAAAAATCATTTTTAACCCTGAATAGTTTACAAACAAGGCACAAATTTTCAAAAAGAGTGAATCTAAAAAAATGATGATGTGGAAGTTTAGATCGGTGAACACACTGCTGTCCTTTCAAACTATGAGAAATAAAACTTAAGTTCATTAACGCAGAGGCAGAAATTTTCCTTCAAAACATTTGCACATTATAAAATTTGTTTGACCTAATGATTTAATGGTTAATTCGTATGAATTCATATGATCCCATTCATACAGTTAAGCACGATTTGCTAATCGGCCAATAAAGGCTGGGTTTAGGGCCGCACCTAAACCCAACCTTTATTAGTTGGGTACCACACCTCCTTTTTAAAATCGTACATTTTCATACATCTGAACTCAGTCACTGAACTGACAAAACATAAAATAGTTATGTTTCCTCGTGAGATTACACTGGACAATCGCATTTACATGTTGACTACAAAACTTTCTTTCGTCACAAAAAAAAAGTAAATCAGGTTAATTTTATTTTGCAGTTTTACACATCAGTAGCGAGCATTATGAAGTGTTTTGACAATTCACAGCCAACGTACAAGCAAAAACTAAAATCTAGAATGGCGTCTGACAATTTAATTCAATTAGTCTTGCAGCGCAAAGCATTTTACATTAAGCAAAGTGAAGAATATAAAGAGAGATTGTGGTGGATGGTTGAGAACCACTGCTGTAGCTGATTTTAATACGGAAATGGCGAAAATACAAAACAATGCATTTGCAGAACCAAAACTAAAAAACCAACCCAGCAGCCACACAATGTCATAAGACGTCAATATTAGGTTAGATTTAGGTTGTGACGTCAGGTGACCAAAATTCCATGTCTAGTCAGCGTCTAAGGACAACTTTACTTTGACCTCCAATAACGACATCAAATAACATTGCTATTTGGTTGATTTTAGGTTGTGCTGGAAAGGGAAACTAAATGTAACATCCAGCCAACATCTTAAACCAACATCATATTGATGTCAAATACTGACATTTATTCATCAGGTATAGCAACCAAAATCCAATGTCTGATAGACGTCATAGTGGTAACGTCCACACCATGTCAAGCTGTAACATCATTAGACGCTGATATTTGGTTGACTTAAGGTTGGAAGTTGGGTATTGATGTTGGTCTGATGTTGGGTTCTGACAACAACCCAATTTTCGTTTGCAAACATAATGCAACATCCATATGACGCTGGGGTACAACGTCAATCTGACGTCATGTTGATGTCCTGTGCCTGCTGGGAATAACTAAGTTGTGCAAAATATCCTAGAGAACTGAACTACAAGTTTTAACTTACACTTTGAATGGGGAACCCCTAAAAACAATCTGAACTGGACAATGCATGCACAGACTTTCCCTGCGAACTTTGCTGAATCAAACAAACTGAAGCCAAACAGACTGTTTTTCTTTTCTCCAGCATTTAGTCAGCTTTGGCAGAGCAGCTTTTCGTCTCTCTCTCTCTCTGAGCAGGAGTTAATTAGAGAACAGTTGTGAGTTGCGTTCACACAGCCCAGCCCAACGGGCGTCTGGTAAATGACAGGGCTCCGTTTGCACACTCTTTCAAAACCCAGCGGTGCGGCTGCAACCCCCACCTCCTCCAAAACTTACACCAATTACAACAACTTCTGCCACTCCCTCCTCCGTCCACTGTTTATGCTTTCGACTGGCGACAATTTTACATTCGTGTCAGGTCAGGATTAGTGCGTTTAACGGTTACAGTATGACACAATGCAAACACTAAGATCTAGAAAGTTGTTTTGCGAGACTTGCTTTGTTGTGGTCGAATACTGATCCAGTCCTGCGACTGATCTTAAATTTAAAACCAGGCTGTTAACGAAACCTCTCGTTTTTAAAAAAGCAGATCTGACTATGAAATTCAACTTCAAAGACAGAAAAAGATCTGCGCTCTCTCTCTCCAGAAACACAAACTACCTCTTCTGTCCTTTTCTCCCCTTCACGACAGCCAGTACACCCATCTGGAGCCCCAAGGGTTTCTGGGATGGAGCGCGTCCAGGAGAAGAGAGTGGGGGTGGAGAGCTGGGCCTCCAAATTAGTGGTGATTGCAATCGTTAGCGTTGCTTGTTTGTTTGTGTTTGAATCCACTATGGTTAACAGTGGAAGAAGTGAAGTGTGGAAAATGAGGGAGCGAGGGAGAAAGAGAGAGACAGAAAAAAAAGGGTATTCAGGATTGTTTTTACCTACTGTCGCAGTCATTGAGTTTGTTAGGTTTCTTTTTAAGGCTGAAAGGGACAATATATGTGACTCAGTTATTCATTTGCAATCATGTTCCTTAATAAAAGCACAATTTGGATATTTTTGCTGTGAATAATGTGCATTATTATCAGTGGTGTAAAGTAACAAATTACAAATACTCAAATTACTGTAATTGAGTAGTTTTTCTCAGGAATTGTAACTTACTAAGTAGTTTTAAAAATGTGCACTTTTACTTTCCCTTGAGAACATATTTAGTGCTGTATCGGTACTTTTACTCCCTACTTTCCTTTAACCTGCAGCCACTACTTTATTTTTTCGGTCTATGGGGATTAGAAAAATCAGTCCTGTGATTCCTGTCCAATCCAATCGCACATAGAAGGTAAATCGCATCATCATGAACTACCTCAAGACATGAGCGATTTATAATTGCAGCAAACTAAAGCGTTAAAAGTGTCCAAGAACATGTCTAAAATCTTTACACGCATTGACCCAGAGCCTTTTAGATGCATGTGACTGATGAGAAGATGACGGATGTTTACTGTATGATGACCAAAATGGCCTTAAACACCCAGCAGGCACAAGACATCAACATGGCAAGACATTCACCCTGCAGAGACCGGTTACTCACTGAAGCTAAGCAGGGCTGAGCCTGGTCAGTACCTGGATGGGAGACCACTTGGAAAAACTAGGTTGCTGTTGGAAGTGGTGTTAGTGAGGCCAGCAGGCGGCACTCAACCAGTGGTCTGTGTGAGTCCTAATGCCCCATTAACAGTGAAGGGGACACTATACTGTCAGTGGGCGCTGTCTTTCATATGAGACGTTAAACCGAGGTCCTGACTCTATGTGGTCATTAAAAATCTCATGGCATTTCTCATAAAGAGTAGGGGTGTAACCCCGGTGTCCTGGCCAAAGTCCCTCTATCGGCCCTTACGATCATGGCCTCCCAATCATCCCCATCCACCGAATTGGCTTTATCACGGTCTTTCCACTCCACCAATAGCTGGTGTGTAGTGAACGTACTGGCGCCGTTGTCCAGTGGCTGCCGTCGCATCATCCAAGTAGATGCTGCACACTGGTAGTGGTGTGGAGAGACCCCCCCTCATGATTGTAAAGCGCTTTGGGTGTATGGCCATACGCAATAAATGCCCTATATAAAATACACATTACATTACATGACGTCAGATTGACGTTGTGCCCCAATGTCGCGGGGACGTTGTATTTTGTTTGGAAATGAAAATGGGGTTGACATCAAAACTCAATGTCAATGTCCATGTCAGAACGTCAATGTCCAACATACAAACTTAAATCAACCAAATATCAACGTTTAATGTTACAGCTTGACGTTGTGTGGACGTTACCACTACAACGTCTATCAGATGTTGGATTTTGGTTGCCATACCTGAAGAATAAATGTCAGTATTTGACGTCAATATGACGTTGGATTAAGATGTTGGCTCGGCATTGGATTATGGTCACTTTCTAACAACCTAAAGTCAACAAAATATCAACATCATTTGGTGTTGTTATTGGACATCAAAATAACCTTGTCCTTAGACACTGGCCACACATTGAATTTTGGTCACTGGACTTCACAACCTAAATCTAACCTAATTGTGGTGGGGAGAGTGGAGCCGAACACCCAGAAAGGGGAGAAAGAGAGTGGAGACACCGGCGGCTGGTCAGTAGCCCAATCAGAAATAATTAATAACACCTGCTTTCTCTAGTGATTGGGCCGGAGAGACGCCTTCTTAAGGGAGCAGGAGAGACCATTCGGGAGAGAGAGAACCGAGTAACAGCCAGCACATTGTGGAGCGTGTTGCTCAGCACTCAAAATAATAATAATAATAAAACTTATCACTTGCCTTAACGCCGACCCTGTCTTCTTCTTCCCTCACAACGAACCTTATTACACTAATATTAACATCTTATGATGTTGTGTGCCTGCTGGGCAATAACTGAATGCACTACAGAATGTTACGTTTACACACATCCACAAATTACATGTAAATGCATCAGCTTTTTACAGCACAATACACACTACTCAAGTATTTTTGAAAGGTCTACTTTTTACTCATACTTTGAGTAATATTTACAACAGATACTTTTACTTTACTTGCACTACATTTTTAGGCAAGTAATGAAACTTTTACTTGAGTATGATTTTTCAGTACTCTTTCCACTACTTATTATTTTGATAAATTGTAACCTAAAAGTCTTCCTTGCATCATTCATTTCTACATATGAACAAAACACATTAAGAAGATAAATAATTTGTGGCTCTAATTTAAGAAGTATGCATTAATGTGATGTGTTCATCGACGAATCTATGAATGAAAATATATATTAATAACACACATATATATATATATATATATATATATATATATATATATATATATATATATATATATATATATATATATATATATATATATATATATATATATATATATTAATATATATATAAAAATGAATAATTAAAAAACTGTGTTGTATACAGAAAATCAGCTTAATTTTTGGATTATGTACACATTAGACTGGAGTAATAATACAGAAAATTCTGCTTTCCCAGGACAGAATAAATTACATTTTAAAATGTATTTCATTCAGCAATAATTTTTTGACCAAATAAAATAATAAAACTTTTGCACAGTATAGTTTTTCAATTCATTCATTTCTTCATTTTCTTTTTGGCTTTATTAATGAGGGGTCGCCACAGCAGAATGAACCACCAACTTATCCAGCATATGTTTTACACAGCGGATGCCCTTCCAGCTGCAAACCATCACTGGGAACCCATACACTCTCATTCACACACATACACTACCGAAAATTTAGCTTACCCAATTCACCTATAGCACATGTCTTTGAACTTGTGGGAGACACCGGAGCACTCAGAGGAAACCCATGCCAACACGGGGAAAACATGCAAACTCCACATAGAAATGCCAACTGACTCAGCCAAGGCTCGAACCAGCGACCTTCTTGCTGCGAGGCACCGCCATAGTTTTTCCAGTAAAAAAGGTAAAAGTATGTTATACTATACAATTACAGCTTATAATTCTATATAAAACACCATATTATATACACCATAAAGTTTTCATAAATAATATACTAAACAGCTAAATTTGCTGTTCTAGCATTTTTTCCAGTTGTTTGTATTAATAAGTATTGTTACATGCTATAAAGATAATATATACTTTTATGTACAAAACAAATACTATATTAATTTAACCGGCCACTTAACTAGGTAGGTACACTAGGTGAACAAGGTGTTGAAAACAATCCTCAGAGACTTGCTCCATAATGACATCTGGTGACTGTGGAGGCTTTTTAAATGTCGTCAATTTATTGTCATGTTTAAGAAAGCAATTTGAGATGATTTGAGCTTTGTGTCATGGTGAGTTTTGATGCTGGAAGTAGCTCCACAAGATGGGCACACTGTGGTCATGAAGAGATTGATGTGATCAGCATTGATGTTCAACTAGTGCTAAGCAACCATTTTCTAATCTTCTATTGTACAGTTTTGTTGAGTTTTCTGTTCGTAGCTGACAAGAGTGCAACCAGTGCGCTCTTCTGCTGCTGTAGCTCATCTGCTTCAAGGTTTAATGTGTTGTGTTTTCAGAGATGCTCTTCTGTATTTATTTGAGTTACAGTTGCTTTTCTATCAGGCATTTTCACTGACAATTTTGACTTTTTTAGATAATTCTCTGTAAACTTTACACATGACTATAAACAAAAATCTCATTAGATCCGCAGTTTCTGAAATACTCAGACCAGCTTGTTGTCTAAATCACATTCAAATGAACTTAAAACACCATTTCTCCCATTTAAATCCTTAGTTTGAACTTCAGTAGATCACCTTTATAATATATACACTCACCGGCCACTTTATTAGGTACACCTGTCCAACTGCTGGTTAACGCAAATTTCTAATCAGCCAAGCACATGGCAGCAACTCAATGCATTTAGGCATGTAGACATGGTCAAGATGATCTGCTGCAGTTAAAACGGAGCATCAGAATGAGGACGAAAGGTGATTTAAGTGACTTTTAACATGACATGGTTGTTGGTGCCAGATGGGCTAGTCTGCTGATCTGCTGGGATTTTCACGCACAACCATCTCTAGGGTTTACAGAGAATGATCCGAAAAAGAGAAAATATCCAGTGAGCGGCAGTTCTGTGACACAAATGCCTTGTTGATGCCAGAGGTTAGAGAATAAAGGCCAGACTGGTTCGAGGTGATAGAAAGGTAACAGTAACTCGTCACAACTGAGGCATGCAGAAGAGCATCTCTGAATACACAACCTTGAGGCAGATGGGCTACAGCAGCAGAAGACCACACCGGGTGGCACTCCTGTCAGCTAAGAACAGGAAACTGAGGCTATGATTCTCACAGGCTCACCAAAATTGTACAATAGAAGATTGGAACAACGTTGCCTGATCTGATGAGTCTCGATTTCTGCTGCAACGTTTGGATGGTAGGGTCAGAATTTGGCGTCAACAACATGAAAGCACAAAGCGTGGTGATGTAATGGTGTGAGGGATATTTTCTTGGCACACTTTGGGGCTATTAGTAACAATTGAGCATCGTGTCAGCACCACAGCCTACCCGAGTATTGTTGCTGACCATGTCCCTCCCTTTATGACCACAGTGTACCCTTCTTCTGATGGCTACTTCCAGCAGAATAACGTCCCATGTCATAAAACGCGAAGCATCTCAGACTGGTTTCTTGAACATGAAAATGAGTTCACTGTACTCAAATGGCCTCCACAGTCACCAGACCTCAATCAAATAGAGCACATTTGGGATGTCGTGGAACGGGAGATTCACATCATGGATGTGCAGCTGACAAATCTGCAGCAACTGCGTAATGCTATGATGTCAGTTAGAAAAAACCTCTGAGGAATATTTCCAGTACCTTGTTGAATCTATGACACAAAGGACTAAGGTAGCAAAAGGCAGGTCCAACCCAGTGACAATAGGTAAGGTGTACCTAATAAAGAGGCCACTGAGTGTGCAAATAGTTGAGTTTACTTTAATAAAGAGAGTAAACCTATTGCCTTAAAATAAAAGTAATTGAACTATTTGCATAATTATAAAAATTTAAGTCAACTTACAAAGGGTTCACTCATTATTTTATGTTAAGTCAACTGGTTTATTTTAAGGCAATGGGTTTACTCACTTTTTAAAGTAACTAATCACTTTTTAGTGGCAGGTGAGTGTAGAAACAAAATTACTTTGCATCTGGCATAAGATAATACTGTATATACTATACAGTTAGTCCTTCCATAAAGCTTTTATTTACACACTATACTATTCCTACTTGACATTCTTGATGTTTACGGTACCCTACGGTATTCTGCCAACAAAGCAGCAAAACTAGCTTAGCCATAGCATGCAGTCACTGTTCAAAAATGCACAAAAAAAAAGCTCCGTCTCGATGAGTTACTAGAGAGTTTGCCCTGCACATCCCTGAATCCACAAACGAACAAGTCATGTTGGTTCTTCCCCTTACAGTGGGAGAAACTGGATGAGTCATGGCAAGGGATTCCCTACCCCTCTCTCCCAAATATGGTCAGGAAGAATGAAGTGTTTTTAGGAAGGAATGCTGATTGGGGCCCTGGGCGAGGGGGTGTGCTAATGCATTTGTAACACTACTGTCTCGTGTTTGTGGCGCGCTTCACACTGTGCAGCCAGGAAATCATCAGGACAATTTGACAAAGAATGTCTAGTATTTTCGACTAATCATCTGTGAGGTATTTCAGCCAATCTGAACCACATGGTTGACCTCTATTACGGCCACTCTTAAAATGCAGTCACATTTCCAGTAAGGCTTAGTCGCTTTTTAGGTGTCACAGCAATAAATTAACGTTCATTTGGAGTGGACGCTTCCAGGGAAAAGCATTTGCTTCAGTACAAACTGAGTATATATAAGGACATAAACAGCGCAGTAGTCATTGGTAGTCTTTTAACTAAAGCGACACACAGTATACAGTTATTAAAAGGAGAAACCTGGGGTTTAATGCACAATGATGATAGCTTACCCCTCACAGAGTTCAAACCCACAAGCAGCCCAGATTTTTAAACACTACACCATCTTTAAGAAAAGTAGCAGGCAGCCCACACCATTAACTAAAAAAATTCAGTTCAGTAGCCTTTATAAAATCTTGTAGCTATCTAAAAGCATCCGAAATACTCCCATATAAACACACCAAGATGTGATGGCAATGAGAATGACTGATCTTGAGCATATTTGCTTCTCTGACAACATCAAAAACTTTTGTTCCTGGGTCAAAGACTGGACATTTTTTGGTCTGTATTACATTATATTAACAAAAGCAACATAGGCTCATTCTGAAAACAAAGACCTACGTCGGCGCCAATAGCCTAGTGCCTAGTGCATCGACACATAAGCACCTCAGTGCTCGCGGCGACCTGAGTTTGATTCCCGGCTCGAGGTCCTTTGCTGACCCTTCTCCTATCTCTGCTACCCATACTTTCCTGTCTGTAAATCTCCACTGTCCTATCACAATAAAGGTTAAAAACCCCTAAAAAAACGAAAACAAAGACCTATATACATTTCTGGAGATCGCGAATTATTATTTTATTATCATTCTGGAGGGCACTGGTCAATCGGTGCTTTTGAAAACACTATCGGTTGGGTTTAGGGAAGGGGGGTGGGTGGGGTTAATCGTTCAGTCAGTCAGTCAGTCAGTCAGTCGACAGCGGCTTTTAGTGGATTTAAGCGAGAACAGCAGGCGCGAATGAGATCTCAAAAGTGTACACAGCGGCCCCTGGTGGATTTGTGAAAACTAAAACTGCAAAAAATAAAGAAAAGTTGGGAAAAAGTGACTTGTACTGACATTTCTAGTAGTTTGTGTGGAAAATCGTAGTATAAAATTTTGAGAAAAAAAAACAGTTACAAAAAACTAGGGTGGCACGGCGGCTCAGTGGTTAGCACTGTCGCTTTACAGCAAGAAGGTCGCTGGTTCGAGGTCCCAGCTGGGTCAGTTGGCATTTCTGTGTGGAGTTTGCTCTTTACATAAAAACCAGCCGAAAGGCTTTCAAGAGTTCACAATTAGATATTGCTTGACGCTATTAGCAGCTTTGGCATGCTGTCCCGGGAGAGAACCCTGAGCTCGGAAATAGGCTCCAGCCTGGTCAATTAGCATATAAGGGGGTCCAAGATCAGGTAGGTCTCGAGAGCTCCCCCTGGTAAAAGGAGGAAAAGGAGGAGATGGGGTGGATCTATCTGATTATTGCTGATTATGGATGAGAGATCAGCCATGATCAATCATACCACATGATCCTCTTGAAATTATTATGTAAAACTTCACTTATAGACAACATAGGATTTATTTTTTTTGTAGGTTTTGTTAAAAGCTGTTAATAAAAAAAATGAATAACACATAAAATTCTGACATATACTCCTTTATAGGGAATGCTAACAAAACGTGTAATTAGATAACCAAACTCCTGAATCTTTCGTTCAAAAAATCCACTTTATAAGTTCACAAGTACTTTTAGGGAAAGCTTCCCTTGTGGCCTACCTACAGAATTAGAAGCCTTATATAAAGACTTACTTAAGCCTTAAGTTGGTACTTTTTTCTTTCAGTTCAAATGTTTTATTATTCCAGACTATTTCAGGCAGCTACTCATATGCTTTTACATCTACACTATATGTCATAAAGATGTTGTCCTTGATGACTTGAAGTCTGACTGGCTCTCTACCATCTCTAACTCTAATTACTGTTTTTCCACATCTCTCTTGTCTACTGTTGCTGCAAGTTTTTTTCTTTCTCTCTCTCTCTCTCTCTCTCTCTCTCTCTCTCTCTCTCTCTCTCTCTTTCACCACTGCAATTATGAGTGCTAGCAAACAGACCCAAATGCCCCACGGGAGACTCAGAGAGGACCACGCACGGCAAAAATTAGAGAGCAGAGAGATGCTGATGCTGTCATTAAACGCAGCTATCAATGCAAATCATTTCAAGAGTGTTGTTTGTTTCTTTTATCCAACACTGGAAATGGCGTGTTAACAGTCTTTAAAGTCTTAAAGACCAGTTGGTTGTGTGGAAATAGTCCTTTTTTTTCCACAACAATGAGCTTGTGTGTTAAAAAGAGAATTTCCTTGTTCGTATTTTTAGCTTATATACAACGATATAAAGATATACAATGAGTCAAAGCACAGTGAAAGATTAACAGTGTATTTATAACATGATTTAAAATGAACAGAATTGTAATATGCAACTTGAAAAATGTTATGAATGCAGCAGTAACAAAAAACAAAAAAAAAACTAAGTTTCATGACGTATATTCATACACATTAAATAAGTATCTGTTAAGAACTATTAAAGTCATTTTGAAAAAATAAAAGTGCTTGGTGCTTGACTGTCTAAAGTTGATGTGGGTGGTTGTTAAGGCATTGCAATGTGGTTGCTAAGGTGATGAGTGACTTTTTGTCCGTTGATATGTGGTTGTTTAATGACCCAAGTTTTTATATATTAAAAAAAGTCCTCCCCCAAGTGTCTATGATAATTTGGTCACCAGACCCAGCTCCTACAAAGTTGAATAGATTTTTTAAATCTGAAAATGGAAAATTAATAGTCTGCTTATCAGTTATACATAAATTTTAATGATGGTGTTTGTACAAAAGACAAGTTTAAATTGAAAGTTCACCCCCAAAAATGGAAAACTTCTGTTAATTTACCAGACCAACCAAGATGTTTTCGGCATTAAAAAATCAGATTTTTAGCTGAGACTGCCTTGGTGATTTGAAAATTGTAAGTACACGGCTACCGGTACTTTGCGAGTTTCACTCACTCACTCACACACTCTCACACACATACACACACACACACATAGATATATATATATATATATATATATATATATATATATATATATATATATATATATATATATATATATATATATATATATATATACATACACACACACAAGTTCGATTCATTTGTTTGTCATTCATTCGCGTGTAAAATTCGCTTTATTCGCGCGTCAAATTTGCTTCATTTTGCGTCAAATTCGCTTCATTTTGTGTCAAATTTGCTTCATTCGTGTATCAAATGTGCTTTATTTGCGCATCAAATTCGCTTCATTCGCACGTCAAATTCATTTCACAATAGGCAAGAATTCGAGTCATGGGCAGGGCATCTGTCTGAATGGCAATTCTAGTTTCATTGCTACATGAATATGGCTTTTAATCGGGAGATTAGCTATGCTTTATGTGATTTAGGAAGAGAACAGCGTAGGGTAATCGTTCCGCTAGATTCACTAGATCCTTTCTGAAGTGCACCCAGCTCTAATAGTTCCTCAACTCCTCCAGAAACTATACCTGGATGATGGAAGCTTTTAGCGGTGCTTCAGACTGAGCCAAGCTCGGTTTGATAAGCTGTTGTTGGTGTCGGCAGGAGGATATGTCATAATCACGCCCATATAATAGCAAGCTCCTGATTGGTTAACGTGGTGCAAATTTCCAACTCAGCGATTCACACGCTAAGCACCTCAAAGGGACAAAATGCTCAATATGTACCGCTTCATTCGTGAGAATTGCGTCATTCGCAAGAATAGTGCCGCAGGATGTCTATTCGCGTCTTTGCATTGACTTAACATGTAAATCACTCACGCTTAACACTTCATCCGCACCATTAGGCAGCACATGTGTCTTCAACAGTCACTTTCAATACACTTTACTATTGATGAAAGAGCAACCTCTATCCCATAAATGCATCTGCATCAACACATAAAACCGTATGATAAGAGGGGCCACATCTGACCTGCTGCTCAGCAGGATTCTGCTGTCTTAACAGAGTTTAGAAAGCAGCAGTCAGGGATAATGGAAGTGCAATTGTGGTTTCCCAAAAGTGGGGAGTCCCCCTTGCTTTTCCAAGCCTGACTAAGAGCTTTTCTCCGTGGGCTGAAGAACAGGACTCGGCCCTTGTCTGCCAGAATATTGGAAGTCAAGTTACCTCACAGAGCCCAGTCTCTGAATCACAGTAGAGCTGAATGGAAACGTGATGAAAGTAGTTTATCGCTCAAATATGCAGACATGAAACACTCAATACGCTACTGTTATGTCTCTCTCTGTGAGGTCCAAGTCTGCGTTCATGACTAACTGTCTAAATACTTCACACAGTAACCACAAACACACCTTACGAACTCCTGTATCTTCTGTTTCCTACACAACATAAAACATAATTTCCTTAATGACATTCCACTGAGGTCATCCCAAACAATGCAACAATCCAGGCAGCATTCTCTGGTGAAACCGTGCCAGCGAAACTATCCCAAGTATTTCCAGACCCTCAGTGGAGACGTTCTTCCCGTTAGTCCTACACACAGATTCCCAGCTCACCTTCGCTGGGGTGGACTGATGTCATGACACACATTTCTGCGAGGGATGTTTCACTGACGTTACGCTTTCCAGACCCGCGTTAAAAAAGCAGTGTGAATGAGACGATGACTCAATTCAGAAGGAATACTCATCAGTGAGAGCTGCGTGGATGTCAGCTTTATGACTTTTCCAATTTCTTTCTCTTACTCACGTAAATATATATATCTTGAATACAAATCAACAGTTTGGGGTTGCGCTTTTGAAACAATTTTAGCTCGTAAAGGCTGCATTTATTTGATGTAAAAAAATTTAAACACAATGGGCTCGTTTCCACCGAAGCGTTTTTGCAATGTCGAAATATCAGCTGAGCGTTATTTTTTCTGTTGTTGTGACTGGAAGCGCTACATTTTTTAAACGCCAGCAGTATAGCCGGGCGCTGAGCGAGTGTTTTACACTCAGTACTGAATGATTGGTGTTTTTTCAATGCTATCTCACAACAATTCAGAACTTTTTGATTTAATGGCTAATTCGAATGAATTCGTAAAATCTTATTAATACAATTTAGTACGATTTGCTCATCCCCAAATGGCTTTAGGGGTGGGGTTGATGCCACGCCTCCTTTTTAAAACGGAACATTTTCATATGACTGAACTCGTATGAATTCGTATGAATTAGCCATAAACCATAGCCATTTCCTCATGAGATCATGCTGGTTCTTTAAATACTCTGACAGTTGGAGAAGCACTCACAGTTGATTGTTTTTACATCACTTGCGTTTCTGCAGCGCAAAAAAACGCTTCTCTGGATATATTGTGAAACATAGAACTATAATGTACCTTAAATTGTAATTTGTTCCAGTAATAAGTTGAATTTCAAGCATTTCAGTACTTTTTAAAGAAACATGTCTTTTTATTATTAATATTGAATAAAAAATTGGTTAAGATTTGTGTTATGATTGACCAGGCGGATGGGAGGTAAAAATAGAAGCCGCTGATGGAAGTAAAGAGGGATTTTATTTGGCACAAGTAAAAAAAGCAAAAAGGTGAAAGTGACAAAATAACAATAAAGAAAAATAAACTATACAATAGTTACAAATTTACAAGCTTGTTCAGCTAAATCAAGGAAATGACTTGAACAAAATCTGTTAACAATACGTTCTCTCCCACAACACAACCTACTCCTACAACTACCTACCCAGAGTGAAGGTTTGGGGCCATTTTATATCATTTGCCCCGCCCATGGGTTAAACCATTCTACAGGTTGGAAGGTAACATGTTGACAAAAAAAAATACATAAGATATTAAACGAAAGTATAAATTAATGCAAGTAAATAAATATGCAAACAAAACTCAAAATACAACACAACAAACAACCAATACAAATATAAACAACAGAGGGAGTCGTGACCCTGATAATGTCATCCAAAATGGCCGAGCTGAAGTGAAGGCGGGGAAAGACTGTATAAATCTCTTTGTTTGAATTCTGAACAGGTTTAGTGTTGTGTATGTAATCTTTTTATGTTTTGTTAATATATGCTATTTAAAAGAACATATGTCTGGGGTTATTTTTAGTGTGTATGGGAAGATGATATGGGCTATTGTTTGGCATGGTTTTGAGATGGAATTGAAATGTTTACATAAAATGTTTACAGGATTAAGAGTTCGGATTGTCGCCCTAACCAAAACAACCCCATAAATAAAATCTCTAAATTAGATCCTAGCAGTGCTTGCTTTAGTATTAACATCAGTGCTTGGCTGAAACTTGAGCTTTTTACGGTAAATTCCCATCTTCTTTGAGTCTGTCTCTTTCGATTGACTCCCGTGAGCAGCGATGACGTCACCCTGGAACAGGCCCCATTGTGATAAAATTGATTGTCTCAACGCCTTGCTCCTAATTCACCGAATGAGCCACTCAGGGGGATTGAAAAGACACCTCTAAATCACTATGATTCATATGTGGGACCGACTGACACATCTGCGGCCACCCCATAGCAGACAAGTGTAAGACAGGGAACCTCTGCCCATTCCTTACCAAAACATGAGCATACAATGGAGAACAGCACCACTTGATTTGAATCTCTTACAACAACCTCAACTAAAAGCTTAATGGTTTCATCAAACTTACAATATCAAATGTTTATTATATGGGTTTTTATTAGTGGGTTAATACACAGTGCTCAGCATAATTGAGTATACCCTATTTAAAATGTAGATTTTTAGCTATTTCTCTGCGAATAGTTTTATTAAAGAACCTTTATTAAAACATGAGTGTGGTCACTTAACATCTCCAGGATAAGAACAATAATATATTTAATTCAAAATGAGGTGTTGCAAAAACGAAAAAATTCTACAATAAGTAACTACACTCACCGGCCACTTTATTAGATACACCTGTCCAACTGCTCGTCAACGCATATTTCTAATCAGCCAATCACATGGCAGCAACTCAATGCATTTAGGCATGGTCAAGACTATCTGCTGCAGCTCAAACTGAGCATCAGAAGGGGGCAGAAAGGTGATTTAAGTGATTTTGAATGTGGCATGGGTGTTAATGCCAGACGGGCTGGTCTGAGTATTTCAGAAACTGCTGATCTACTGGGATTTCTATGGACAACCATCTCTAGGGTCACCAAAATTGGACAATAGAAGACTGAAAAAATGTTGCCTGGTCTGATGAGTCTCGATTTCTGCACCATATAATATAATATAATGGCGCATATATGGATTACGTGTCATGTCATCTAAGACTGGTGTCTTGAACATGGCAATGAGTTCACTTTACTCAAATGGCCTCCACAGTCACCAGTTCTCAATCCAATAGAGCACTTTTGGGATGTGGTGGAACGTGAGATTCGCATCATGGATGTGCAGCCGACAAATCTGCAGCAAGTGCATGATGCTATCATGTCAATGTGGACCAAAATCTCTCAGGAATATTTCCAGTACCTTGTTGAATCTATGTCATGAAGGATTAAGGCAGTACTGAAGACAAAAGGGGGTCCAACCTGGTACTAGTAAGGTGTACCTAATAAAGTGGCCTAACAAAAATATTAATACTTTTTCTAATTAATTACAATTTTGTTTTCTAGTCTCTCTGCCCATATTAATTCTGCACCATGATTAGTTTGATACATTAGTTCTAGTTTTATCTTAGCTGCTGTTTAGTCTAATGTAAAACCAACAAACCAGATTTACATAAATAGTATGCAATACAAAATATTAATTCAAAAGGGAGATGGGTGTTTTTCCTGATAAATCTGTTTGTGGACATTGTAAAAGCACATGATGGGCAAAAAAAGCCTCTTATGTGAGGTAGTCTGCACCCAACATCCATGCCCTAATCTGCGGGCAGTTGTGGAACAAAACAAAAGCACAAGAGACTGTCAAAGTAACCCCCGCAATGCCAGCCAGGGGAGGATGATGTCATCCTCAATACACACCTCTGAACACAAAGACACACGGCGCAGCCAGACGCATTGGTCACACATGAACAAATAAACCCTGCAGACTTGCGATGCTTTGTTGAATCCAAACGTACTAATCCCAGTTCTGTTTGCGCATGTTGTGTGTATGTGAACGGTTGCATGCTTGTTGTCTCGTTGTCTTTTTTGGTCATACTGTAGACTAAACACACAGCGTGTCCAACTCCCACAGGAGCAGTTGTGGCGATTCTGGATCTGTTTCTGAGACTTTCGCTCACTGAGATTCTCAAGTGCTGCTGAGAAAATTAAAAACTAAAAAAAAGAATGAGGGATTTTAAATTATAGCATGTCTTCCTGATGTTTAGTAAAACACGTTACATTAGGAGTTCAAGTTAAGCATATTTACCAGCTTTTATTATGAATGTGATACATAAAAACGGACATTACTGATTTTGTGTAATATATATACTGCCAGTCAAGTGCCTAATAAAAGATATTTTTAAAAATATATTTAATATTTTCTATAGGAAGTTTTACAATATTATATTTGTGCATATACATTAGATTAGTCAGTAACAAAATAACTTACAATAATGGTTCAAAAATTAGTAGGCCAAATTTATGTTAAAGAAAAGTATTAAATAAAATTTTCCAAAATAGCAAAAATCAAGAGAAACTAAAAATATATACAATGTGGTTGAAATGTTGTAGTTTATAATAATTTTTTTTCAATATTTTGCATGAATTTATTTGTATTATCTTTCAATTTCTGTGACTAAAATATTATTTTAATAAATATATCCGTTTTATAAATCTGTATTGTTCAAATGCATCAATATATTTTACCTATATTCACTGAGAAATGGATAAAAATTTTCATTTTCAAAATGGGGTGTACTCTATGCACTGTACACATAAATTTATACAACAGTTCTGTCTGGTTAACAAATCTGATTGGCTGATAGCCCTGAGATATTAAAGTAATACCAACACTCGTACCACCTCTTCACTTCGCCCACACGGGTGGTAAGCAGAGGACTACAGTTTGACAAATATTGCAGCTGTTGGACAACATAATGCACTTTTGAGGCTTTTTTAGGTGAGAATGTAGTTGTTAAGATTGCAACTATGCAGTTTATTTAAAAAATAGTGCCTATTTTAAATATTCATAATTTTGAGATTCAGTGCGTTGGCGGCCATCAGCCTGTCAAACTGAGCAGAGCAAAGACGGTTGACGTTCCGCAACAATATGGCGACAGAGACCTTAGAGGAGGAAAAACAGCATTATTTCAGCATACGTTTAAATCATTACAGCTGAACAAGTCATTACAGAACAGGTAAGTCAATCTCTCTCTTTTGTATTTTGTAGTGCTGTATTTATACCATAGTAATCTGCTAGTGTTTGCATTGCTTTGGCTTTTTTGGGGTTAATTATTGTAATCTACCGATGTCATTTCATGCTGTTCAGCATTATAATCTTAAAATGTCAGCAAAATCACCTGTTTTGTCATCATTTTAGACGCTACACAAGAGAATTCAATTTAAATACTAGCTCTAAAGTATGTTTGTGAAGTAGCAACGGTTTCTGCTGTTTTGATGGTCAGCTGAACGGCAAAACAAAGTAGTTCCTCTTACAAAAGAATTTTTTACTTTTAAGTTTGATTTTCTTTTTATATACTCTATTATGCCGTCGAACTGTTGTATAAATGCAATATCACATGAGTACCAGCACGATATGGCTCTATATCATCACTGGTGGGACACTAAGGCACTCGGCCTGCAACGTTGAGCCAACACACGCCTTCCACCAGTGTCAATATTCAGCCATATCACGCTGCTACTTTTAATCATATAAAGGTTGCCTTTATTTGTATAAAATATAGTAAAAATAGTAGCATTGTGAAATATATATATTTAAAATGAATAAATGATAAAAATAATTTTTAATATGTGCATCTTTTTTGTTCTTAGAAAATATTCTAAAATGCTGTTGAATATTAATTAGTCAATATTTACTTTTGCTCTGTTATTAAAAGTGTTACAAAAATACCACGAATATTGAAAACCTTAATTAATGTTTGAAAAAAATATTAGTATTTAATAATGTTTTTTAAATAAAAACTTTTCAGCACCAATAATAATAATTGTTTCTCGAGCACAAAGTATTCATAATAATCCAATTAAATTTAATTATTAAAACACAATAAACAGTGGATGAAGATCAAATATCACAGTTTTTCATCCACTTTTTTTCACCATTCATTCCCATTGTGTGAAAAAGCACAGCAGATACATTTTGACAAACATCTGCTGTTGTGAAGCAAAGGCAGAAAATCATATGGTTTTAAAAAAACACAAAGATGTGTCAATTCAATTTTGCGTAAACTATCTCTATAAATAAAGCAGCATCTGTTTCGTCTAAGTAAAGAAATGGTAAACAAAGAAAACCTCCCAGGAATAATTTTCTTTTTTTGGTCATTATGGGATTGTCTAGTCTCAAAATCTCAACCACTAATGTGCTTTAAACATTTTGGTTAGTCTAAACCAGGAATTAACTTCAGTGTCTGGGAAGCAAGCACAACACGTGCACCTATGAAACAAATGCGTCTTGATTTGGTAAGACAGCATAAATGTGCATTAAATATGCAAGAGCGTAGAAAGTAATACGCTGGGGTGGTGGTGTAATGGATCTGAGCTGGTCACTCAGAGATTGTTGGTTCAAATCCCCATGAAGGAAAATCCATGGTAGTGTCCTTGAGTAATGTACCGTACATGTAAATCAAACTATATGGTGAGGGAATACAGATAATTACAACACAGTGCAATAATTTAAAGTACAAAAAATAATGTAGAATTCAATAATATATTTTATTTTTATTATTTAAGGATGTTCAATATTATTTAACCAGTAAATGCAAAATCTTTTTATCTTCATTTTTATATTTTATCTTTATCTTTCTGTCTTTTTTCAATTTGATGGTCACAATTTTATAAAATCGCAAAATTACAAATACCTGTAATGATCCAGTGTGAAATCATTAAAACATAGCATTATGAATAAGAGCATCTGCTTTTGTTACTTTACCTAAATTACATCTAGTGCTTGAATTACACACACCGGCCACTTTATTCGTACACCTGCCCAACTGCTCGTTAACGCGAATTTCTAATCAGCCATTCACACGGCAGCAACTAAATGTATTTAGGCATGTAGACATGGTCAAAAGGATCTGCTGCAGTTCAAACTGAGCATCAGAATGAGGAAGAAAGGTGATTTAATTGTCATTGAATGTGGTATGGTTGTTGGTGCCAGACGGGCTGGTCTGAGTATTTCAGAAACTGCTGATCTACTGGAATTTTCACGCACAACCATCTTTAGGGTTTACAGAGAATGGTCCGAAAAAGAGAAAATATTCAGTGAGCGGTAGTTCTGTGGGCGCAAATGCCTTGATGCCAGAGGTCAGAGGAGAATGGCCAGACTGGTTCCAGCTGATAGAAAGGCAACAGTAACTCAAATAACCACTCGTTACAACTGAGGTATTCAGAAGAGCATCTCTGAACACACAGCACGTCCAACCTTGAGGCGGATGGGCTACAGCAGCAGAAGACCACATCGGGTGCCACTCCTGTCAGCTAAGAACAAGAAATTGAGGCTACAATTCACACAGGCTCACCAAAATTGGACAATAGAAGATTGGAAAAACGTTGCCTGGTCTGATGTGTCTCAATTTCTTCTGCGACATTTGGATGGTAGGGTCAGAATATGATGTCAACAACATGAAAGCATGGATCAATCCTGCTTTGTATCAACAGTTCAGTCTGGTGGTGGTGGTGTAATGGTGTGGGGGATATTTTCTTGGCATACTTTGGGCCCACTAGTACCGATTGAGCATTGTGTCAACGCCACAGCCTACCTGAGTATTGTTGCTGACCATGTCCCTCAGGATACAGCAGGATAACACGCCATATCATAAAGCCCAAATCATCTCAGACCAGATCTCAATCCAATAGCACCTTTGGAAAGGGGTGGAATGGGAGATTAGCATCGTGGATGTGCAGCTGACAATTCTGCAGCAACTGCATGATGCTATCATGTCAATATGGACCAAAATCTCTGAGGAATATTTCCAGTACCTTGTTGAATCTATGCCACGAAGGATTAAGGCAGTTCTGAAGGCAAAAGGGGGTTCAACCCGGTACTAGTAATGTGTACCCAATAAAGTGGCCGGTCAGTATGTTAGAAGAACATTTTTCTAAATGAACCTTGGTGTTAAAAAAAAAAGTTTAAATAAATCATACCTGGCATTCCCAACCACAAACTACTACTCGTTTATACACAACGCTTCAAAATTTACTTTCACTACTCTTTGCAGACCAATTTAAAAGGTCCAAAGTCCAATAAACTGCAATTATGATATACAAGATATGTAATTACACATATAGTGGTGTGTATGTGATTGTGTATGTGTTGTTGGCTGCTTAAGTCAGCATACATTAGAGCAAAAGACTCAGAATAAGCACAGTGACATCACTGCTAGTGGCTTGAGCCCAAAAAATACCTCAATGGTCTTGTGTGTCTGGCTTTCATGATTATGTGTGTGTGTGTGTGTGTGTGTCGCTGTGCTTTGTGTGTATGTGAGAACAAAAAAAGAGTGCAAGACAGAAAGAAAGATAACTAGACAATAAATCAAATCAGTAAGCAAAACACTGTTGCGATGAAAAGATACATTTTTGAATTTATTACCTTCACTAGTTCATTTGATTTATGCCATTTATGCTGGGAGTGTTTGCTGTTGTCTGTTGATTTAAGATTGTAGCCTCCAAGTCCAAATATCCTTGAAAACTATTATGAAAGAAAGATTAAATGGACGGTTTACTCTAAAATGTTTACTCAAACTCATGTAGATCCAAACCTGTATGATATCTTTTTTCTGCAGAACAAAAAAAAAAAAAAGAGAAAGAGGTTAAGCCGTCTTTCTACTCCGGTCTTTTGAATTAAAAACCTGATGTGTAACTTGCTGCTGTTTTTTTATATCAATTGTGAATTGTGCTGTTTATGTGCAAAAAAAATGTATGTCCTGTTTTTCAGAAAAGCCACCCTACAAATAAGCTAAATGGTAAGTTGCCAATTCATTTACAGAATCAAAGTTATGCTCAAGTATATTGCAAAAAAAAAAAAATCAGGATAACATGTTTCAAATCATTCAATATCGATAATTATTGAAAACATTTTTAACAATACATTTAGGAATATTAGGATTTTTTATTTAACCACTTTATTTTAATTTACCAACATTACTAAGGCAAATAGTTTTAATAGTCAAAAACAAAATGATGAATGCGTACCTTTACTCTAGGGGTCAAACAACAAAAAATAAGGTCAAGAATCTTGGTGTGATTCTGGAGTCAGATCTTCATGTCAAAGCTGATTAGTAACTAAATCAGCATACTATCTTCTCAAAAACATTGCAAGAATTAGATGCTTTTTCCAGTGAGGACTTAGAGAAACTTGTTCATGACTTTACCACCAGAAGAGTGGATTATTGTAATGGACTCCCAAAAAGACAGTTGCAGCTGATCCAGAACTCTGCTGTTAAGATTCTTACCAGAACCAGAAAATCCGAGCACATCAAATCTGTCCTCGGGTCTTTACACCGGCTCCCAGTTACATTCAGAATAAATTTGAAGTATTTTTACTTATCTACAAATCACTAAATGGCCTCAATACATTACAGATTTGCTTACTCAGTAAAAACCTAACAAGATCACTCAGATCATTAGTATCAAGTAAATTAGAAATTCCAAGAGTTCGGTCAAAGCAGGGTGAATCCACCAATTCCTTCAATACCCTAAATTAATGAAAAAAAAAATGTACAAAAACACGTACATCACTTTAACTGAGTGCTCAGCCAAACCGCAAAAAGTGCAAAATATATATTCAAAAAGGAGGCAAGACCAAAGCTCCAAAAATGCGAATGATTTAAATTAAAAATAAAATGTAAGTTTGAAACGTTACATGCTTTGTGTCAGCCTTTTTTAATTTAATAAATTAGCATTTTTGGAGCTTTGGTGTTGCCGCCTTTTTGAATACCCTAAAGTAAACAAGTAACATCGCTAGTCAACATTGCTGGAAACATTTCTCTAAAAGTTGCCCCATGTAGCTCTGACAACCTGAAGTAGTAAATGCTAATTGGCCATAATTGAATTCAGCCGTATACATAAACGAAAGATTACATTATTTCTGAAAAGATCAAATGTTCATAAACTGTCCTTTAATTTTGATCCCCCGTTTGTTTGAACTAGAAACTTTTTTTCTACAATGACAACAAACCTGTCATTCAAATTTCAAAGTGACAGTTTACTTCAATTCAGAATCATCCAAATTCACTTCATGCAAAATGACCAATCATTTTCATTTTAACAGCCGCTAAGCACTCACCAACACAAATATTGCCACGCTCCACGGCCTATACAACATAAAACAAGTCCCGTAAAGCACCCATGCCTCCACCACCATAATCTAAGTCATGAAGTTTGATTGAACACGGGCTTGAACCGATCCATCGTGCACTTCATCTATCACTGGGCCTCACTGAGAACGCATGTCTCGAGGGAGTGAGCCAGTTCATCTCGTGGAGCCATCTCTATTGACCTCCGCTGTCGCTGTAAAACAAACAGCCATCTGTAAAAAGCATCCTGACAAAATATTTACTGTGAATGACAAATGAGTGAGGAGGGGGGTGTTTTTGGCTGGCCAAAGGAACGCTTGCTCATAGTTAACTGCCATTAACTGGCCTTGATAAAGTTTAAATAGAAGCTTTCTGGACGTCTGCGGATTGAGATTGATTTATAACAAGCTGATAAAAGGTTTGGTGGCAAAAAAAGAGAGGATCTGATGACTGCTATAACCTTGAGGTCTTGACCCTATGGGAGGTCACCAGGATCGATTAAACATGTTTTAAGTGACATTTAGCTCTATATTGACAAATGTTATGCACATTTATGTGTTTTTATATGTGCACTTAAAAATTCTCTAGAATATAAAGGCATTTAACTGTATAGGCATCGATGGTATAGGCACAAATATTGATGACTCATCTTGCACTGCTCTGAGCTTTGTCCAATGAAATGCATCTTCTAATCTGATCTCCAGAAAATGTAACTGCTGATTTTGCCTGAATTTTCAGAATGTGATTTGAGTTATTGGATTCTTTTTTAAAGACTTCTTGCCATTCTGAAGTGAAATATATTAAACAGTTAGGACTTATTTTAACGATCTAGGCGCAAAGTCTAAAGCTCAAGGCGCAAAAGCATTAAAGGCGTGTTTGAATCTGCTTTTGCTATTTTAAGGATGGAAAAATACGCTTTGGGTTCTGGCACATGGTCTAACAGGGTTGTGCTTATTCTCTTAGTAAGTTGTGGGCGTGCTTTGAGCATAACATGCATTAAACCAATCAGTTTCATCTCCTATTCCCTTTAAAAGTCAGTTGCCGTTTGAAAGGTCTGATTTTTGGAAGAAAGTCTTTAGGTGTTTTTCTGCTGTTTTTTTCATTGTCAATAGACCCAAACCCCATAACAGCACTGTTTGGAATCCTGCCAGAATATGTTGAATTAAATTCATTATGCCGATAGTGTAGCCTTTGCAACTTTACTGGCTAGACGATTCTTATGATTTGGAAGTCAGTAGCTCCCCCTTCTTATTGACAATGGGTTTTTGATTTCTATTCATATGGAAAAGATTCAGGTCGCAATAAAACAAAAGCCAGAACAGTTTCAGAAAGTCTGGAGCCTTTTTCTAAATTTTTTTAAGCAGAAACCTATAGCTTAATTGCCTTTTTTCTTTGTATTATTTATTTATTTATTTATTTGTTTGTTTGTTTTTTTATTATTATTATTTTTGTTATCTTATGTTTGTATATCTTTGTGTATATATGTGGTAATTTATATACTTAGTGTATAATTCTGTTTTCCTGATAATTTCTTGTTTGGTGAATTGTAGCAGGGCATATATCTATAAGTATCAATATTATGTATATTTTATTGTCTGACCTAAGATGAACCCTATAAAAAAAAAATCAGTTACATCACACTATGGTGCATTTGCTATTTACATGGCGGACTTTGTAAGAGGAAAAACTGAACGCTTCACTAGTGAGAAAACGGTTTATTTCTGTGTTTCTGTTCTGTTCTTGGCATTTCTGTGTGGAGTTTGAATGATTTCCCCATGTTGGCGTGGGTTTTCTCCGGGTGCTCCGGTTTCCCCCACAAGTCCAAAGACATGTGGTATAGGTGAATTGAGTGGGCCAAATTGTCTGTAGTGTATGTGCATGAATGGTGTGTGTGGATGTTTCCCAGTGATGGGTTGCAGCTGGAAGGTCATCCGCTGCGTAAAACATATGCTGGATAAGTTGGCGGTTCATTCCGCTGTGGCGACCCCAGATTAATAAGCCGAAAAGAAAATGAATGAATGAAAAACTGAAAAAAGCCCTCCAAGATGAGGCATGGAGGCAGTGGTTTTTATATTAATGTAGTAAAAAATTATTTTAATAACATTTTATTCCTTTAATTGTTTTCATATGTAAAGATATGAGTATTGCTGTGCATCCTGTGTGTATTAAACAATGTGTATGCATTTGGACCTGTTTAGACACATAACTAACGTTCTGCGCTGGACTTTAGACCAGGTTTTATTTGGTCAATGGCGCGCTCCATTTCAGTTTTTCAAAACAGCAATGTGCCAACAATGCATTTTAACACACCTTCTTTTTAGACCAGAGCACCCATGGGTTCACAAAGTGGCGCAAATGGATTTGCTATTTAAACAATGTGGTGCAACACATGAAAATTGGGGTCATGCTGGTCTAAAAATAGCAACAAATTGCGTCAAACATGTCTTGCACCATACTGCGCCGGGTGTATGATGGGGCCCTTAGAAATTGGGACGTTTAGAATTTAATTTTTTTTTATTGAAAAAGAAATGTGCAGTAGGACGTTGTTATAAGTCTATCAATACAAGGATACAAATACACAAGATTTACTTTGGCTGCTCAAGACAAGTAAAGACTTGCATATCAACTTGACATCTATATGCAAATTACTCACCCAACCCCCAAACCTGTTGAAAAGTGCTCTGTGTGTAAAGGCTGAAGACAGTCCATTTCCATCCCAGTTTATGAGAGTAATTTGACAAGTAGCCAGCAAGCCTGGCCAGCAAAAGCGATCGAACATTACAAATACTACACAGTACGGCAGCATGCAGCTTCAGCGGAGCCGCTGACTGGGTGTGATGTGATCTGTATGAGGTAATGGCGGGAAAAGGTAGTGAGGTAGTTTTTATGACCCTGGCTCGTGCCTCCCCTGCCTCCAGCTGACACTATCGCAGCTTAATGAGAATAAATGTGATTCCCGCCCCGAGATGTCCAGCCTCCACCTTCTTGCGAGCGTCTGCCGCTGTTCGCTTCTCTGGGAGGAGTGTATGTTTAGGGAGTGGAGCGCACGCTGTTGATCAAATGACCGCTAGTAAATCAAATCATTATGATGTCCCTCAAGAGAAAAACACATGGCTTCCATTCCTTTTTTTTGTCATTTTTCACAACGAAGACGTCACCCTTTCTCAGCTGTCCCCTTGAAGAGACAAGTAATGAAGGGAAAGGAGAGTGGACTGGGGGTTAACAGTTGTCCGTATGGATACAGTGACCCTGAGGCTCTGTTATAAGTGATTTGCACTGGGCAGCGAGAGCAAAAATTCTGCCTGACTTCACCCGCTGGGTAACGTGCCAAAGTCACCCAATGATGATGACATCAACAGGGATGATGTAATTCAAGAATTCCAGACTACCCCTCATGCCTATTTTCAGGATCAAAAAACTTTTCCAAATGAGTAGCACAAGGGTAAAAAAAATCCTAATACCTCAATAAGATCTGAAAATTTTATTTAGATGCCAAAAGCATTTGGCAGTGAGAAAACCTCATTCCTCGCCGAAACCAAGCAATAGGTTCCTGCAATTAAAAACTGGGCTACAATCTGGGGCTTAGCAACCATTATAGTATTATATAACTTTTAAATAATATAGAGTTATGTACTGGAAACTGTTTATCATTTTATTCAAATACATCTTTGAATGCAAAATGTATTTGAAATTTGGATGGCTAGTTTATACACTTGCATTTTCAAACCACCATGTATTACAGGTTTCAACTAAAAATAAATACCAAACATTGTACATCCGCTACAGATTGCATGCCACAACACAGAACATCACCCCATCAAATTCTCAAATGCAAATTATACTGACAATAACACAACATTTCTAAGTTTTCAAATACCCGTGCATATTCCTTTCAAATCCATGCAAAACAAGTCTGGCTATTTATAGTAAATATGAAATAATTTACATTCATTTGAAAGAATTTTATGCAAAATTTAAAAGGAATTTTCGTAGACCCTAAAATGAAAATTGGGTAATAATTTTTAGCATTGTGCTGTTCTAAACTTCATTGGGGTTCTTTAAACAGACAGTTCACTCAAAATTTTTTATGTACTCATCCACAAGTAGTTCCAAAGCGTTATGAGCAGGCCCACACAGAATCTGTGCGTGCAGAAATACACAGATTTCTGCAGATTTTTAGCCCATCCTTGAGTCTATGTATTTACTTGTGTGAATGTGTGTAAATTTATATGTATTCAGTTTTTAAATTCATTTCACTAATATTATTGTGATATAACAATAGTAATATTAAAATGTTCCTATGATTTATTTACAATAGAGCCTGTAAAGCAATATTTTCTGCCTTTTAGTAGATATATTATAAGAGAGACTTGCTTTGTTTACCAAATAAGTGGATCTAATTGGATTTGCATTGTAAACATTAAATAACAGGTAAAGATATTATTTTTATTTCATATATTCATATAAGTTTTTAATTTTGATGCTCCTAAAATCATTCCGCATAAATCCACAGATTTTTAACAAAATTCTCCGCAGAAATAGCAAAAAATGTCTGCAGATTCTGTCTGTAACCATAGAACAGGTTTTTAACACCGCCAAACAAATCAAACAGGTTTATAACAAGTAAAGGTTGAGTTAACCGTGACCAAATTTTCTGTTTTTTTTTTTTATTCTTTTCTGTGTGTCCTATCTGTGTTTCGATAACACTTTATTTTTATTCTATTAACTGCAAGAAACTTTCCAACTACATGTGATCTAGCAGTCATTACAGGTATTAGTATACTGTCTGCTATCTGCTAATTTAATGTTCCTTAAAGTAACTTTGCAAACCACATCAACTTATCCACCTATACCCTACCCAAACAGTCTATTAATACTCTAGTAATATTTAATTAAAATATCTTAATATCTTATTAATAAAAAATAAGAGCTAGTTGACATGAGGGTTACTTGTAGTTTGAAAGATGTCTAAAGTGGACAGTCAATAGTTTGAAAGATGTCTAAAGTGGACTATCAAAATAAAGTATAATCAAAAAAATGTTTAAGTGAAACTTATCACTCATTGCTATCTATACGGTTAAATAGATACTGTCTTGAACACAAAAAGTCCCTAAAATTTGAAACAAAGCTGATTGTAGAAGAGTAAATGTGGGTGTGTTTTTCTGTGGGTGTATAGGAAGCTCTCGCTCACCTCTGTCCTGAGGCTAACCCTCCCACTCACCCACCTCGGTAAGCATGACCCTAATTCAAACCATGTGCCTTCAAATTGAAAACATGGATTCAAAATGGAGTATTTGCTTTTTCACTGACTAATGTCTCCCAGGAGACACCTTCAGCCAGTCCAATTGTGTCAGAAAGAGGGGCAAGGGGCAATGTTGAGTGTTCATAAGCCTTCAGTTAAACGCTCTAGCGTGAGCTTAAGTGAACACAGCACTCCACATACATGTGTAGTGTGTTAGAATCCAATCCAAGACGATTTCTGACACGAAGACTTAATTTCAGAGCAGGCACCTGAGCGCTGGTGTGTGTGTGCAATGTAAACTGTGAGATAAATTATCTTCTAACATTTGTTGAGCCTGCTGGCGTGTGTGCATGTGTGTGTGTGTGAGAGAGAGAAAGGGCCAGGGAGTGATTTGAGTTATAACGCCCAAACCCTAAGAAAATAATCCAAAAAGAGGACTGCTGTAACCTGATTTGCTTTTTTTACACAGCAATGGTTGAGAGAGGTGGAAAATTTTGAATGACATTTGATCAACTTTACATTTTAAAGGGTCTTCTAAAAAGCTGTGAATTGCTGAAACTTGATCAAATGTTGTGTTATAGACAAAGCACCAATGAAAAAAAAAAACTCAAGCTCTTATAACAAATACATGATCCTGCACTCTTAAAAATAAATCAGTTATACTGGCACCTCTGGCTTCTTTAGATCTGTTAACATACACTCTTAAAAATAAAGGTTATTGGAATTGATTGTTGTCTTTTGAGATATATGGAACTTTTCAAATTGCACAAGAATGTTTTTTTATTGTCTTCACCAGTGTTGGGGTAAAGCATTACAAGAAACATTAGTTACATAATACTATTCTAAGTAAAGCTGTGGTCACACTCGAGTTTGAGCATGCGAAATTATGTATTATGTCACTGCAAAAAGGGGCGGGATTAACAAAATGACTGGACATTTTAAAAAGCGAGCGATTGGTCCATATTTTAAATTTCTCTCCAGAGAGGTCATGTTTTGATCCTCGATTGGTCTCATGCAGTCAAGTGATGCGATTTCACAGGTCAGAGTTCACCAAGCTTGAACTTTTCAACGCAGCAAACTGCCAAACTTGTCGCATGAGCTTGTGTTTTCAGTCTGACACATTCGCGTGCGTATGAATAGAAGTCTATGGGGAGAAAAGTCCAGTGTGACCACGGCTTAACAAATAAAGTAACGCATTACTTTTAAAAATTAAGTAAAAATATTTGAGTTACTTTTTTGAAAATGTAACGCGAGTTACTTTTTAGTTTTAATTAACTAGCTTTTAAAAAATAAGTCGCCGCCAATAGCCTTGTGGTACTGTGCGCCAACATATAGCACCGATGTCCTCACGGCGACCCAAGTTCGAATTCTGGCTCGAGATCCTTTGCCGATACTTGCCTTCTCTCTGCTCCCAATGCTTTGCTGTCTGAAATCTCTACTGTCCTATCATAATAAAGGTGAAAAAAACCCAAAAAATGAGAAAAAATAAATAAATAAATTGCTGAATTAACATTAAAGTAGTCAATGTACAGGCCTGTAGCCAGGGGTGGGAGGTTCGGAAAACCCACCCCTTACCGACAAAGGTCTAGAATTTGTCCCATACATGAGCTGATTTGTTCTATTTTGACTGCTATGCCATCACAAATTGTGAAAATAACCCATCGAAAAAGGCTTTAAAACCCAGCAGAATCCTGGTGTGACTACAGTTAATTAGTTTTGGCCAATGCAATAATGACTTAAGTGAAGTCATCTTTCGCTACTGTTGTGTTTTTAAATAGAGAAAACATTTGACAAGAAACTTTTAATTTTAAATCTTGGACTTTATTCTTGAAAGAAAACATGACCAATAAAATAACCTGTGAAGCACTTTTACAAGAGAGGCTAGAAAAATTGTTAAGCTCTAAATTATTATTATTATTATTGTTGTTATTATTATTATTATTATGTTTAAATTTCTTATTATTCTGACTTATTCTTATTCTGACTGAGGAAAGTTGAATCTTCTATTAAAGTTAAAGTTTTGAAAGAGATCGAGCCTCAGTCAGGTAATAAAAAATAATGCTAAATTAACTCAAAAGTAACGTAACACATTACTTTCCATAAAAAGTAACCAAGTAATGCAACTAGTTACTTTTTTGTAAAGAAACTCAATATTGCAATGCATTACTTTCCGTAAAAAGTAGCTAAGTAACGCAACTAGCTACTTTTTTTGAGGAGTAACTCAAACTACTGTAATTATTTTAAAAACGGAATAAATATAGATTTACACACATTTACACAAGTAAATAAACAGAATTAATGATGGGCTAAAAATCTGCAGAATTCTGCGCGTGCAGATTCCGTGTGGGCCTACCCATAAGTGGTTCTGTTCTTTCATTAGTTGGAATAGAATAAGTTTTGCATAGATTATGATAGAGACATTTTCTTTTTTTTCTGATTACTGACATGTGCAGGAACCACCAAAATTAATTACATCAATCTAGACCACACAGAACCTAAAAGGTACAATTTTAAATTTGAGTTTACAAAAAAAAGCGCCTCTTTTTTTGTAGGGGTTTATTATAACACAGACAACATGCACAATTATTTTAATCACTTTCAACAGTGTTTCATGAAAATTCTAAGGGTTTTCTTCTAAATGAGACCAAACTTTTTGCATTTACACCTCTGCATGTGGATTTGGGAAGCGTTTGAATTTGTGTGGGCAAAATCCAGGTGGAAACCCCAAAATAGCACTTGACTTTTTAATCTAAAAGTATTCGAAATCGACATTCAAAACCTATAATCGTTCCAATTTTTTCAGGATGATTTTTTCAATTACTCTCCCTACATATCACGTGACCACGCTCTGTTAAAGCCTGGGGCTGATTTAAACTTCTGCGGACACTTTGCAGCCACATCTGATCTCTGGGCAAGTAGGATGATGGACCCATTCTTGAGCCTTTATCTCAAGCCTTGAGCCTTTATCCATTACATTAAAATTATTAATTACATTAAAATATTTGTTTACAGGAGATGCAAGAAATGCACTGTTCAAAATATTATTTACAGGATATATAAGAGTTATTTTATTTAGAAGAGATACTGCTTATTTTCTACTTTTAATATGAAAAAATTTGCGAATAATTTATTTTTGTTTCCAAAAGTGCAAGTTATTCATTGTAGGCAATGTTAGACAATGTTTGTTCGAATTTCAGTTATTCAATGCTGATGTAATATAATATGTAATATGTAATATAAATAAGATAGTAGATAGTGTGTGTTGCCTTCAAGAAACGTGACTTTCATTCAGAGATCTCACCTGTAATTGTGAGCAGATTTACTGTACAAAACTTGTCAGTGAACTATGAGGGCAAAAAATAAAATAATGGTTCATTAATCATAGTTAAATCAAGATAAAATTAGTTAAAAATTTATCGAGATTTAGATTTTAGGCCAAATCGCTCAGCCCTACACACATCCTTACTGCAATTCTACAAAGAAACCCAAATGCACTTTTTTAAATTAGATCCCTGGAAACTTTTCAAGCCACTCACAGGTGCTGAGCACAAATTTAGTCTGTGGTTCAAAACAAGAGTTTACAGTCACAGGCTCTGGATTGTGGTCAGCTTAGTCAGACCATGATACATCATGTATACATAATGAGGTTTCTTGATGTGAAAGACTCAATATAAAGCAAGACAAATGAACAATATGAAGCAGGTTGATTGACTTATGAGAAGCTGACTGAAAGCTTGATTCCATACCCCAAATTTACATTCCCAAGGTGATGCCATGGCAACCACAGGATGACCTCAGCATTGCATTACATCATAGTCTAAAGCAGAGAAAAAGGTTCTTCCCAATGCTTGACTCACGCTGATAATGAATCTCAATTGTGCGACTACAAATGTGTGTCATTCTTTTCACATTTGTAGTGCAATGCTTTTATAATGCAAATATGAAACCAATCACACACACACACTGACAAGAAAAATTGTTGTTAATGCGTGACCCTGCACAGATGGAGTCAACTATGGGGCAAATGACTCTGAAAGGCATTTACGGCTGCAGTTTAAAGCCGAATCCATTCTAGTCCCTTCCAATTGGAAAAAAAGGTCAGAGTTCAGAATATCCATTGAAAAGGTATTAACCTCACAATTTAATTTCAAACTGGTTTGTATTCAAAACCACTATTCAGAGTCTCAGGCGATCCTATCATAAAACCGATTTTACCATTACATTAAAGTGTTACAGAATAGTTAATGTAAGAAATAAAAAGTTTTATATAATCTACACTCACTGGCCACTCTATTAGGTACACCTGTCCAACTGCTTGTTAACGCAAATTTCTAATCAGCCAATCACATGGCAGCAACTCAATGCATTTAGGCATAGAGATATGGTCAAGACGATCTGTTGCATTTCAAACTGAGCATTAGAATAGGGAAGAAAGTTGATTTAAGCGACTTTGAATGTGGCATGGTTACTGGTACTAGACGGGCTGGTCCGAGTATTTCAGAAACTGCTGATCTACTGGGATTTTCACAAACAACCATCTCTAGGGTTTACAGAGAATGGTCCCAAAAAGACAAAGTATACAGTGAGCAGCAGTTCTGTGGGCGCAAATTCCTTGTTGATGCCAGAGGTCAGAGGAGAATGACTGCTTCGAGCTGATAGAAAGGCAAAGGTAACTCAAATAACCACGCGAATCATCTCAGGCTGGTTTCCTTAACATGACAATAAGTTCACTGTAGTCACATGGCCTCCACCGTCACCGGAGCTTAATCCAATAGAGCACCTTTAGGCTGTGGTGGAACGGAAGATTCGCATCATGGATATGCAGCCGACAAATCTACAGCAACTGCGAGATGCTATCATGTCAATATGGACCAAAATCTCTGAGGAATATTTAACAGTAAGAGGAATTTATGAGGAATTTATAACAGTACCTTGTTAAATCTATGCCATGAAGGATCAAGGCAGTTCTGAAGGCAAAAGGGGGTCCAACCCGGTACTAGTAAGGTGTACCTAATAAAGTGGCCGGTGAGTGTATATGTATTCCACATGGACAGATGTGGGTTTTAGTCAGTTTTAATTGTTCCCAACTACAAAAATTTAGTGGCCACAAATTCCTCATTAAAACGTTTAAAGAATTGTTTTGATGACCCCTCTTGAGTGCAAGCCCAAAAGTGGCCATCAGTTTCCTGTTTTCTCATAAATGAATAACTTACAAAAGAGTCAGAGGCCATTCTGATGGGAAATGAGTCTAATGAGAACGTTACTGTCACACAACTTTTAGACATGAAAAAAGATCTTTGGATTGGAAGTAAAACAAACCACAAGAACTATATACTTTCAAACATACAAACAAAACAAAAATGTCTGACATTATCAGGGAAATTAAGCTTCAAAAAACATTTAATGTTTTAACAGTGCATATAGAAAATCCTCAAACCCTTGTGAAAATCTATACTATTAATCACATTACACCCTGCTTTCAAAAGTTGTAGAAAGGCACAGTTTAGGCTACAAAAACATTTTAAAGGCTGGAAAAGTTATTCGGAATGTGACTTGATTTCAGACTGTGTGACAAATAAAGTCATTATTTAAAAGGAGGATGATGATTTTCTGTAGGCGTTGTAATTTTAACCATGTATTACCTAATAGGCCTAAAATCTAACCTTAACAACCAAAGGCCATAAAAATTGTCTTATTTAGATACAAAACTGGTTTGAGGTTATTGATTAACTGCCCCTATACTAAAAAATGTTTATAGATTTTTTCTCCCTCAAAATAACTTGGTTAATAAACAGTAATCAACATGTGTAAAAACTTAAACTGGCACTGCTGCAAATAGCCTTTACGTTTATAGTACAGTAAGATGGGCAATAATTAGTTTTAAGGTACAGAAAGCGGTGATCTAATGACACTTCTTTATTTAACAAGATATTTATATGAACTTCATGTGACAAATGGCTACAAAATATTTTGAGTTGACAAAAGGCATCAACTACCATGCTGTGTTGTTCTGCTGATCAAGAACATTTCACTCCCAAAACTCAATATTTAGCTTTCCTAAAATCTTTTAGTCATTCTAACATTGTGTCCTAACAACATGTGAGGCAACAGGATTCCAGCGACAAGCAATTCATCTGTCCGCACCAGGCGTGACATGACAGAATAATTTAGGATAGTGCATAGCACTCCAAACGACATTAAACCTCTTTAAGTCACAAAGTTCTAATGTTCATTTTCAAACTCTAGTTTGCTAGTTATTTTACTTTTAAGATTTGATGTAAACTGCTAGTGCTTTCAGTATCCAATAAATGTCATGTAAACTGCTCACATTAAGCTCACATTAGCAGCATTTAACACGGAATAAAGCACACAATCAGCACCTGATGTGATCATTGTCATAGGAACTTATGCTGCTGTTCAGCCGCAACACTGCAGAAATAGAAACCTTTTCTAAAACAAATATTTTATATCTACCTGTTGTGGATGGTTAGGACAAAAACTAACATGGAAAAGATACCTTTTATTCCATGTCACAACATGACAGGTTGCATGCCGGACATGGTGTAACCTCTTTTAGCCCTTATGATTTCATGAAGAGCCTTTAACATTCATGGAACCAGAATCAGACCTTGTTGTGAAAGTGTTATCTATTGTACTTCATGAACCTTTTGCAATTTAATTAGTTTGATACATTTATTTGCTTAAACATTTATGTACTATAAAGCAATATGTAAATGTAGATTTGTTTTCGCTATCCTACCTGTTGCAGTGTTTTGCAACTTTGCAAAGACGCCAGTATTGTGATAATATCATTATAAAAGCCTCAACAATGATCATAAGAAAATCAGATACCACCATCTACCAT
The DNA here is from genome assembly GCF_903798145.1 of Danio aesculapii. NCBI lineage: Eukaryota > Metazoa > Chordata > Actinopteri > Cypriniformes > Danionidae > Danio > Danio aesculapii. Next base: position 14,171,728 of record NC_079435.1, on the reverse strand, counting down.
CACCAAACCACCATCAACATATCCACACGTTTTATGAGGATACAAATTGTCAAATAAAATGTCAAATATTTGAATAAAATCACATTTATATATACACATTTATTTATATATATATATACACATTTATTTATATATATATATATATATATATATATATATATATATATATATATATATATATATATATATATATATATATATATATATATATATATATATATATATATATATATATATATATATATATAGTTTACATAAAGACATTTATTATTTTTAAAAAACTTTTCTCTAGTTTCCAAAGTTTGCATTATCCCTGCTTAAAATGTAATTGTAATTGCCAAAAGCACAGAACTCACGACGACTCTCGTGACTTTCATTCAGTCCATTAGATTGGAGCAACAGGCCGTGATGGTGAGAGGTCCCATCACACCCTTCACAGCCTATTTTTAAGGCTCTCAGAACTAAAAATAGCTCCATTAATACTGTTTCTTTAGTGGAGGGAGCATCTGGAAGGCTGAGCGTGGGCACCAGGGTTCGATAAGATCACTCATGGATGCGTCACCCTCCCTCTGATCGGATAATGAATCATACATTGAGAGTGAAGTGTGCGGGAAAGCCCCGCAGTGAAACACAGTGGAGGTTCTATTCAGCGTGAGACTGAGCCCTGAAGAGATTCGTCTAGGGGCCGAAGCCACCACACACACAGTGCTGGAGAGCACAGGGTCATCACCCACCACCCACTCGCAGGGTGAGCTTTCACACACACACACATGCACACGTGCACAAACACATGCACACACTTCCAGTCAGTCCCACCGCTCTCACAAGCACCCCAGAGTCTTCATCTGGCCGAGCATCAGAGGGAAAAGAAAAGACATGAATAGAATGAAAAAGTGGAGGGAACGCCGTGACCCCACAGGAATACACACATCATGTCTGCTGTGTGATGCTGCATGAGAAAACGGAAGAATTAGTGAGAGTGGAAAGAAATGAAAAGTGCTGATAAAGAGCATAAGATTATGAGATGACAGGACAGACCAGGTGAAAGGTGTCAGTTTCAAACACTGTTCTTAATTTGGATAATTTACAAGTTATGTGAACTCAGCCCTCAGATGTAAATTTCCAGTATCATAAGTGAGTAGAACTTACAGTTGAAGGAAAATTGAGATAGTTTACCCAAAAATGAAAATGTACTCATCATTTACTCCCTCTTACGTTTTGCCAAAACTTTTTATTCTGTTCAACACTAAAGAATATATTATGAAGAAAGCAGAAAACCTGTAACCATCCACTACCAGGAAAAACAAATACTATGGAAGTCAGTGGTTACCGATTTCCAACATTCTTGAAAATATCTTCTTTTGTGTTTAACAGAAAAAAGAAACTCGTAACGGTTTGCAACAAGTGAATGGTGAGTAAATGACTGAATTTTGATTTTTGGTTGAACTAACCCTTTAAAATCATTGATTTAGGAATTGTATAATTTACATTGTTATTTCACTGATGTGAAACTTTGTTGTTTTATTTATCTATTGTGACAATATTTATAGGCTATACAATAAAATATATTTACAATAACAATATTCATAATTTATCTTTTTATCATATACTGAAAAAACGGTAAACAGCAATATTGTGAAATATAAATAATAATAATAATAATTATTATTATTATAAGTTATTATAACGGCGACATGGTGGCTCAGTGGTTAGCACTGTCACTTCAGCAAGAAGGCCACTGGTTTGAGTCCCGGCTGGGTCAGTTAGCATTTCTGTGTGGAGTTTTCATGTTCTCCCCATGTTGGCGTAGGTTTCCTCCGGGTGCTCCGGTTTCCCCCACAGTCCAAAGGCATGCGTTATAAGTGAATTGAATATACTAAATTGTAAGTAGTGTATGAGTGTGAATGAGTGTGTATGGATGTTTCCCAGTACTGGGTTGTAGCTGGAAGGGCTACAAAAATTTTGAAATATTGAGTACATTAAATCTGTAAAAACAGCTCCAGCATAATCATTACATGTAGAAAAAGCGTTTTATCCATTCTATATAGATCAGCTATGAAGCGTGCGTCTGTATCATCAATGATATAGAGTGCTGGTGAAACGGATATAAAAATCACGGCACAGGGAGGTAATTTGCTAAAAAAAAAAAATAAATAAAAAAAATATTATTGCATTAGAGCTTAAATAACATTTTTAAAAGCAAAACAACATTACGCACGCATATTAATACAGCTGCTTTGTGCCAGTTAAATCAGTTGACTGTTGAAATTCTACATTTTTAACCCAACCAGTTGAGTTATTAAACAAATAACCCAACAAAGCACCAAATATTTTTAACTCAACCACTGGGTTAAATAAATAAAGTTTTTTAGAGTGCATATATTATATATTTATTTACTTTTAAATCGCTTTTTCCCATATGAGGGAAAAGTATGACGAAAAAAACGACTTGGAAAGGTAATTTACTAAAAAAAATAACAACATTATTGCGTTAGAGCTTAAATAAACTTTATAACGCAAGAACACATATTAATACTGCTGTTCTGTATCATTTAAATTAGTTGACTGTTGAAATTAAAAAATTTCAACCCAACTAGTTGAGTTATTAAACAAATAACCCAATAAAGGTTAAAAATAACCCAACAAAGCACCAAATTTTTAACCCAATGGTTGAGTTATTAACTAAACAACCAAATAAAGGTTAAAAAAATAACCCAATAAAGCACTAAATATTTTGATACAAAACTCAACCACCGGGTTAAACAAATAACTTAATAATAAATAAATAAATAAAGTTTTTTGAATGCATGTATTTATCTACTTTTAAATAATTTTTCCCATATGAAAGAAATGTATGACAAAAGCAGCAACACACTTAAGAACAAGTCACGACAAATATATTGAAGACTTAAGATTTAAGTGTCGCCAATATCTAAAAACACAGCCTGTGCGAAAATAACAAAGACACTAACGGGCCCCCGACGGCCCTGGCACTCTCCTCTGATCCTCCTCTCACACAACACTCATCTTTTTACTCATCTGTCTGGGTCTGCTCCCGACATGTCCCAGGAAGTGACATAATAGCCCAGCCATCCATCCCGCTAGACTTCTGTCTGCAGCTCCATTGGCCTGTCAGGAGCCCACAGTGGTTCAAGCCAGACCTCCTCGAGCCTGAGGTTGCCGGGTTCGATCAGTCTCGTGGATGTGGATGCTAAAAAACAGCAAACAACAGCGTCATGAGAGAGCAGCCTCAGACAGTTAGGACACAAAATGTCAAACACACTCCTTCAGAAAAGTTTGTGATGGGCCTAGAGGAAGAAACTCATGAAATATGCAAAAAAAAGTATACAGTTAGAGAAAATTCAAGTTTGAAAAGGTGTACAAATCCATTATTTGGCATAGAATGTTTTTTTACAAAACTTACTTTACAGTTGAAATGGACATGCCACTTCAGAGGATCTTTGTAAACTAGAAGAAAACCTTCAATCTCCAAGTCATTCATTCATTTTCCTTCGCCTTTATTCATCAGGGGTCGCCACAGTAGAATGAACCAACTTATCCAGCATATGTTTTACACAGCAGATACCCTTCCAGCTGCAACCCAGTACTGGGACACTTTCACACACATTCATTCACACAGATACAAAATGGCCAATTTAGTTTATTCAATTCATCTATAGCGCATATATTTTGGACTGTGGGGGAAACCGGATCACCCAGAGAAAACCCCACGCCAACACTGGGAGAACATGCGAACTCCACACAGAAATGCCAAATGGCCCAGCTGGGACTTGAATTTTAAAATTATATATTTTAGAGCAGTAATCACAATACCATGAAACAGTGATATTTTTATCCAAGGTTATCATACCTTCAGAATCTTATACGGGCCCATGCCTATAGTTGTACCCAAACGTCGTGGGGATGTTGGATTTTGGTCACAGTATCACCCTCAATCTCTAATGAGTCTTTAAAAATGTAGGTACATTACATGACAAAATGAAACGTTTGTTGATTTTAACTGACCAGTTTCGGTTGTTTTTAATGTTGGAAGTCGTGATAGTGTTATTTGAAAAACAGTTAAACAATACGGTTAGGATGGATGGCCACTTGGGATAATATTTAAATACTTGAGGAAAGACCTCCAATAGCCTAAAAGATAAGTTACATGATAATATGAAACATTTGTTAGTCTTTAACTTACAATGTTCAGTTGTTTTAACTTTAGAAGTCGTGATAGTGATATTTCTTTACAAAACTTATGTGAGGATGGACAGCCACTTGATTTTGAACCATTTTAGTAGAAGAAAACCACCTTCAATGGGATTTTTAAAAGAATCTGGGTAATATTACACAATAAAATTAAACCTTTGTTGGTTTTAACGCACCATTTGTGGATGTTTTTAATGTCGTGATAGTGTTGTTTATTTACAAAACGGTTAAGATTGATGATCACTTTATATAATATTTGACCTCCAAATGGTTTAAAAAAAATTGAGTATCATGATCATATTAAATGTTTGTTGGTTTTTACCTTACAGTTTTCAGTTTACAGTTTTCAGTTGTTTTAGCTTTGGTCGTTATGGTATTGTTTATTTAAAAAACTTACGTGAGGATGGACAGCACTTGATGATCTTTAATTTAGTAGAAGAAAACCACCTTCAATATGATTTTTTTAACTGAGCATATTACACGATAAAACTAAACGCTTGTTGGTTGTAACTTACTAACTTCATTTGTTTTTACGTTGGAAGGCGCGATAGTGTTGTTTATTTACAAAACCGCTAAGCTATACGGTTAAGGTGGACAGCCACTTGGGACAATATTTGACCTCCAATGGTTAAAAACTGAGTAACACAATAAAATTAAATGTTTGTTCGTTTTTACATGACAATTTTCAGTTGTTTTAGCTTTGGTCGTGATGGTATTAATTGTTTACAAAACTTACCTGAGGATGGACAGCCACGATCTTTAACCTAGTAGAAGAAAACCACTTTGAATGGGATTTTTGTAAAAGCTGAGTATATTACACGATAAAACTAAACGCTTGTTGGTTTTAACTGACCTGTTTGAATTGGTTTTGACTTCAGAATAGTATTGTAACGAATATCCGAGCTAAAACGAACTTCTCGTACAAGAAAATGTAACGTAGGCCTGATTATGTTAATCAGCAGTTGGTTGGATCGTTTGCTGTTGGTGGATCATGTGAGTGACAGCTAGTCCCCATGAAATATATACATCATTAGAAAATATATGGCTGATTAAAGATTAAATAAATAAATAAATCGACTTAGTGCACGGATTATAACTTAGCATATAACAAACACTGCAATATTCAACAAAAACAAACTGCTAAGCATTGTTATGATATAGCGACTAATAAAATTGAGTTTTAACACTTCTTCATCTGTTGGAGTCTGAAAATGAATGCATTTAAAATCTTTAAATTAAAAACTACTCACAAATAATTAAGGGTATATTATTCCCAAATAAGGGAACCTTCACATGTTTTTTAGACAGTTAAATGTTAAAAAGATGGCACATGCTGCCATCTAATGATTTTGTATCGCTCGTACTGTGTGAAGTCGATGAAAATATAAAATGTGTGTATGGGGCGTCCTCTACTGAGCAGACTTGGTATTGATAATCTCACAAATAGCCTTTCTAGTGAATGAACGGCACTCCATTTGCCTTACACGGCATTTTTTGCTGATGGAGTATTTATACATTACTTAACCACTATTCATTTTATAATTTCAAGTTAGTAAATGAAAACAGAAGAGAAAGAATTTCAGAAAGAAATTCACTTTACATTTGAATTTGTGTCAAGTTTTATTTTAAGTTTCCATTCTTGTAATAATTATTAATATTTTATCAATTTAAATAGTTTCAATTCATTCTGATGCATCTTGGGAGTGTAATAGATAATACATTATTTATAAATTAATGAATATTCATTTTAATATGCAATACATACAGTTGAAATCAGAATTATTAAACCCCCTTTGAATTTCTTTTTTTAATATATTTCCCAAATGATGTTTAAGTGAGCAAGGAAATTTTCACAGTATGTCTGATAACATTTTGTCTCTGGAGAAAGTCTTATTTGTATTATTTCGGCTAGAATAAAAGCGTTTTTAATTTTTTATAAACCATTTTAAGGTCAAAATTATTAGCCCCTTTAAAACAATTTTTTTTAATTGTCTACAAAACAAACTATCTTTATACAATAACTTGCCTAATTACCATATCCTGCCTAGTTAAGACATCCTTAAATGTCACTCTAAGCTGTATAGAAGTGTCTTGACAAATATCTAGTAAAATATTATTTACTGTCATCAAGGCAAAGATAAAATAAGTCAGTTACTAGAAATGAGTTGTTAGAACTATTATGTTTAGAAATGTGTTGAAAAAAACTCCACTCTGTTAAGCAGAAATTGTGTGAAAATAAACGTGGACTAATAATTCAGGGGGTTTAATAAATCTGACTTCAACTGTAACATTACAATCGATTCAACATGTTTGCTTATAATCTGAGTTCTTAGTCTATCACTAGTAGTGTCCAAATACATTGTCTTGAAACATTTAGATTTTTTTAATTGCTCCATTTCTTCAAAGTAAACTCCACTTAATTTGATATGCTGTCATTTTAATGCATTTTGCATCCATTTATAATTTTTTTAATTATTATCCAACACTTTTTGGGAATTTCATCCTCATTTACATCACACCAAAAAAGTTTGTAGTGGAGCACAAGACCATTTACATAACATAAAAGCTGGTTTTGTGCACCATCTAGTGACAAAAGCCGATTCTACAGATTTTACAGACAGTCCATATTTGCACAAACAGCAAAATTGCATTTGCAATCCTCAAACCTGGAATTCATAATCAAATCTTCAGAACTGCTTGGGTGGTTGTAACACTGAAAATGGTTTTTATTTTGAACATAATTACACAGTGATGTCATAATCAATTCAACATTAGAACACACAACACATATTGCACTTTTAACCAACACACCCCTGCTCCACCAAACACACTCCTTTTGTTTATCAGGTGACAAAGGCAGCCACACCGGACCCATCCTGAGGTGTGACAACCATCATCCCACCCGTGGAGTTAAGAGTGGATTCAGCAGCATCAGACTTGTTTTACCTGTACAGTCAGCCGAACACAAACTCATGATACTGGTATGTGCAAAGAGAATGTTGTTCTGCCATTCTTATGCATGCATGAGTACTGACTAACGCATACAATAAACAATACAGCTCTTAAAGCTGAGCATATACATGATTGCTCTGCAAAACACTTTTTTTGTGAGGTTCCACGCCTTCATTTGTAATCTGAAACATCATGCTAATTTTACATTCACTGATGATTCACAGATAGTTCATGGCTTGTTTGTTTCTTAAGAAAGTTAATGTCTCCTTGTTTTTCTGAGGTAGTTCCTTAGAAATCACACAGCGAAATCTGCAGATTTTCAGATTTCAGGGAAGGAGTTTGAAAGCTCTCTTAGTCTGTGAGTGGACACGGTGGATGACAGATTGTTTTCATCTCTCACATGTGCAAGCAGGCTAATGACGATAAGTCGAAGACAGTCTCGAAGTTCCCTCAAGTCTCTGTCCGAGCGAGAACCACCTTCTGCCACAGCCATTCTCAAGCATATGTTCTTCAGATCAACGCTGTCCTGAAAGAGAGAGAGAGGGGGAATACGTATAATTCAAAAACAGCTCATAAATGTAATCACATAGCTGTCGTATTTGTCGACACTTGACTTAAATGCTATTATAAACATAAATACATCAAGTAAACCAAAGGACATCCAAATGTACAATGCATTTCTGAGACAATAACAGATTGTGTTGCAATCTGCAATATTCCTCATGCGCTTATGCGAATAACATTGATACCAGTTTAATTCAACATACACACATACAACATAATCTCTTTTTTAATGGTCAAACAGATGTACGTATTTGAAAAAAAAAATACTTGTAATCTGACAGTAGTATCCAGTTACAAGTAATCTAAAAAGTAATCCAGAAGTACTCAGAATTCATTTCTTGAAAAATAATCGAACAGATTACTCCAGTAGGCTACAATTGTAATTTTTAATAACAATAATACAGATGTACTATACATATTTAATCATCATATACACTCATTTATCGGTTTCAATTGTCGAATTAATCTGGTCGTTGAAAGAAAGGGCCAGCACACGTGGGAACTCCTACTGTTTAAAAAGCATCCCAGGATGCACCTGCAAAGCTCCAATATAGACAAAAGAGGTCTTCTTTATCTTCCCCACCCTTATTTTTTACGTTGTAATGCTTTCAATCACACTAAAATAAAGTCCCAATCAATCCAATATATGTAACAGAGGTATCATTTAACAAGCGAGTCGTCGTAGTAAACACTGCAGCAGAAAGAGCCGATAAACACCAAATCGTCTTACCTTACGCTTGAGCAAACTCTTCCCGTAAGAGCCGTCTTTAATGAAGTCTTCTTCGATAGATATGAGCTGTGTCAGTATCTCGAGCAGTCGCGAAAGGCAGTTTTCCCGTGCTCTCTCCGCGATCGTCTTCAGCCTGCGGGGCTCCTTCATCACATCGCCCGGGCGAGCGGCCACTTTACCGGCCGCCAAAGCACCCGGACACCGGCCCTCTCCCTCTCTATTACTGCCCGTCCCGTGATCTCGCAGTTCATTTAGGATGTTTAAAGCATCGATCTGATGTGTTAGAGAACAGAGCCCCATGTCTGTTACCTGGTCGAGGACGGACAGACCTGCAGTCTTGAGCACAGGCGCAGTTCTCAGATGATAGGCAGATGCGAGGCACAGTTGATGTAAACAACGTGACAAATGACCGTCTTTAAGTGTGCTTCTGCTTGAACAGACGGTTTCTGTAACGACTTCCCCATTGTTTGTGTTTAAAGTGGATGAACATTGCTTGCACATGCAAATGTGACTTGATAGTCCTGCCTTCTTCATTCACTGCACACACAGATCGGTTAACTGGGGTGGGGGCGGAGTTATACCTGCAGTATATGTGTGTTATAAAGTTTATTTGCTCCATAGATGTGGTTATTTTTATATTGTACAAAGTGTATATTATTTCCCAGTACTGGGTTGCAGATGGAAGGACATCCGCTGTGTAAAATATATGCTGGGTAAATTGGAAGTTCATTCCGCTGTGGAGATCCCTGAAAATGAATATATTTCACTTACCCCAATCCTCAGTCGACTGATTAAAAAAAACTGCAGCACACATAAACAGATTAAAAACATCACTTGTACTTAGACAGTAATTAATATAACTAAGTAATCTAAAAGTAATCCACCATTATTCAGAACAAATTTTCTCAAAAGAGAAATCTAACAGATTAAATTACTTGCTACACATACTTTTTTACACTGTAACATCTATATCTAACCCTAATCCTACCCATAAAGCAAATATTTTCAAAAACTAAAGGAAAAAATCCTCAGCACATGTATAAACAAGTAATAACTACAAGTAATCAAAATGTAATCCACCAGAATTCTGAAGAATACGTTTCCTCGAAAGAAAAAAATCGAAAAGATTAAATTACCAAATACACATTATATTATATAATTTTACCTTAATCCATACCCCAACACCAATTCCTCACAGAAAATTTTACACAACTTTGGCAAATATCGAATTATAAAAAGTATTACCATTGTACACTCTCAGAAATAAAGGCACGCGAGCTGTCACTGGGGTGGTACCTTTACAAAAGGTAAAAATTTTTACCTAAAAGGTCCATATTAATACCTCAGGGGTGCATATTAGTACCTAAAAAGTACAAAAGCGTTCCTCTTAAAATTTGTAGGTATTAAAATGTACTTTTGGGGTACCAATTTGGACCCTTCAAGTACAAATGTGTTCCTTTTGAAAAGGTACCACCCCAGTGACAGCTTGCGTACCTTTATTTCTGAGAGTGTATAATATAAACTATTATAAAACACTGTAAAGACTATATAATCAATTAGTCCTGACAGCATATGTTTTCATTGTAACTTATTAAACTAAGTTGATCATGTTCTACCTTAATTTTATGTTATGCAAGCTGTTTAAGTCAGTTTACCATAATATAAGTTCAATGGACTCATAAGGTTAATTTGATTCATCTTAAAAAATTTAAGGCAAACATGATTTTTTTACAGTGTATGATTTAAATAAAATAAAAATATGATTATTTTAAACGTTTTGATTTGTGATGATACATTAAATGTCCTTAAAGCATATTCACATTTTAATACTCTTGTAATATGCATATCTAACACTTGTCCTCTTTAACTACTATCTGGATTAAGGATTACATTATAGATTGGATTACAAATGGATTACATTTTAAATCCTTAACTTAAAATTTAAGTTAAATTAGTGGGGGAAAAAATAAACCAGCTTCCCTGAAGTAAAATTTAGCAGGTTGGTATAATAGAGGTTTTAGGTCCCTCTACATCATGAGACCAAACTTACGAACAGCTAAACACCAGCATTAAATCCAGCTGTGACCAGTTGGCTCTGTTTTTTTTGTAATAATATAACCAAAAGAAGAAGAAAAAAAGCTTTGCATGACAAGATGAAACCAATGTCACAATGAGATCACACTGATATGGTCTAAACACAGTTCTCACATTGCAACACAAAATCTGATCAAACCTGATATATTTAGCTGAAATGAAAGTTCCAATTCAGCATTTTGTCATTGCATTAACTCGTGTCAAGAGTGAACACACAATTACTTCTTTCAGATTTCAAAAGTAATCAAATTTAACACCAAAAATCATTATTCTACCCACAATCGTTTCCATCTTATTTTAGTAATACATTTATAAGCCTATATAAATAATAAAAAGTCTTAAAAATTTTAGTTAAACATGTCAAAACATTTGAATGATTCATAAATATCTTCATATTATTATTATTATTATTATTATTATAAGCGAGACGAAGCGTATTAAGTGTTTTCAGTGCGAATGCAGCTATCGTTACATTTATTTCATAAAGATCAATAGGTTACTGGGTTATTCATGCAATGAAATGAAACAACTCCAGTTCCAATCATACACTGAATGCTTTAATTTATCTGAAAGAAAATACAAAACAAATTGTGAGTTTAACAGACTAAATTTCTAGTTCTATGCAACCTCTGCTCACATACTGTTTTTTGAGGAGGATTTAACTCAAACGCAAGTCAGAAACACTCACTATGATATCTCGCATCTTTTCCCAAAGCCCGCTATTTAGTCTGAACTCTACAATCTCAATCCTGTCAGTCTTATGCATACAGTAGCAACATTTATTACAAGAAGAGGGAATTCTGGCCTCAGATCAGGTGTCACATTCATTATTTGATTAGAGTTCAAGAACTGATCTTGGCTCAGAGTCCTACCCTGTCAACAGTGGTCTTGACCCATTCGCCCATTTATTAGAAATGGATCACTCATGCTGAATTATTCAGAATAAATTAACCACAGAGATAAATGAAAAAATAAAAACTCTGTGGCAAGAAAATAAATAGATTCAGTCTTAACTGGTGAAAATGAAAGACCTTAAAGAATAAACCTCATTCACTCTACGAGCGACTTGCAGCGGCGAAGCGACCGTTCATTTCAACGAAGAGCAAGTGATTCCAGCGACCTCCATCTACGCGAGCGACAGTGACCGCTGGCGACGAGGTGGGCGTACCGAGCGATGCTACAAAGTTGAGAATCCTTCAACTTTATGCAAATGAAGAGCGACTTTCTTGAGCGACAGCCAATAGGAGCACCAGTAGAGCTTACGTGATTTTCTCTTAGCTCACTCAGAGGCCGGTTGTATTTGAGCTGTATATATATATATATATATATAGATATGTACTTATGCATTTACACACTCAACAATATTGTATATGTATGTAGTGTCGTCCCAAATGGAACACTAATGTTTTTTTACTAAGCGTAAATTCAAGATGATTCCTGATGACGTTTGTCAGTTGCCAAATTAGAGAAATAAATGACCAAAGTAACAAATAATACCTGCCATGAGCCTAACCTCATTCACCATTGGGAGGCGCTATAATCACTCTCGTAGAAAAATTTTGCTTTCACAATCCAAATCACATAAAGTTATTCAACATTTGCGCCCCATAGCTCCCCCCCCCCCCCCCCCCCCCCCTTCCGTTACGTGAGCAAAGCTGCGGTCGTTGTGCGTGAAGTGTCTATCATTCCACACGTCATTTAACCGGTTGAATGAGTGCATCATCCGGGTATTAAAAGTGCACTTATTCTTTTTAATATTTTTTTTTATATTATAATAATAAGTTTTCAGTGTAATAATAAGTTTCAAGTTTTCATTGTGAACGCACTACTTACACTATATATACTACAAAATGGCGTAGAATAGTGCATAAGTATGCGATTTGGGATGCACCTAAAGTTAAGAATCCAGCCTCCTTCACCCTACGAGCAGCTCACAGTGGCAAAGTGACCAGCGACCGTTCATTTCAGCGGAGAGTAAGCGACTTCCAGTGACCTCCGTCTACGCGAGCGACCATTGGCGGGCGTGTTGAGTAACGAGACAAAGTTGAGAATCCTTCAACTTTATGCAAATGAAGAGCGACTTTCTTGAGTGACAGCCAATAGGAGCACCAGTAGAGCTCACGTGATCTTCTCTTAGCTCGCTCAGAGGCCGGTTGTATTCATGCTGCATATCTACACAGACCTGCGTTTGCAGCAGGTCACCACCCAGAGCAACAGGCAGCTACAAAGTCGCTGCTAGTGTGAATGAGGCATCGTGATTGAGATGTCGTGTCGGGGGATGGAGATCACAAGCGTTTCTACACTGTTCAAAGCGTTTGTATGCGAAGAACAGTGGCTATGGCATCTCTTTGGGAGATCAAAACAGGTTTATAAGGGCAGACCGGGGCTGGCGGACACGCCGTTGCAAAACCGTCCAAACTTTCACTACCCGCCTAGGTCATTTTTTACCCGCAATAATAAATTAAAAACCGCCCAATCTGGCAACACTCTTATCTTGAGCCACCTGGTGGGCAACAGTCGCTCACTCTCCATTGAAATGAACGTTCACTTGCTGCTTTGCCGCTACGAGTCGCTCGTAGTGTGAATTATGCTATTGCGTGCTGTTTGTGTTGCTCTGCAATAACACTTCCAGGTTTTTATGTTCCTCTGTGTCAATTTCTTTGTGGGTGTTTTATTTTTTCTAAACGCTACAAGTAGCTAAAACTCGCTCACTTGAGGTAGGAACTGGCGGACATGCTACAACTTTAATCATAAGGTAAACACAAAACAAAAGTTTCCATCTGCAGCACCTTCACGGGATTCAACACATGTAAACACTCGCTCCATCGGCTTGCGACTTTCAACACCGCCCACACTCGTCACAGCTATCAAGTCGACCATCACAGAGCTCGCGATACACATCGTTGCGGCATGTAGTTACATTTTTTGAGGTGGGTGTCAGTGTGCGCTTGACGCAGAAGAAAACATTTGCATTTAGTTTACCCCAAAAAATACATAATGTTTTTAATTACACATCTTCTTGTCATTCCAATCCCGAGGTCTTCGTTCATCAGACTGATATATTTTAAATGAAATCTGAGAGCTCTCTCATCCTCCATAGACAGCAATGGTCCCAACTTAAAGTCCCAAAAAATACCAAAAAACATCCTCAAAACACACCATGGCTGCATTGAGACTGCAGATCTTGATGATCAATTCTGATTTTGTGACTGGAACCGATTTTTTTTGATGACCTGTTTAAATCATCTTTTAAAAGTGACTCATATCCTATTGTCTGCATTTACACAGTACATCGCAAAGGCAAAATGACCAGGAAAAAAAAGAGTGTGCACTGACAGACAGATGATAAGAGAGCGCTCTTTTCTCCATTCCTATTTAATGTGTTCGCAGGGTTTAATTTTTTTAACATTCTTTTTGACAAGTTGTTTTACTTTAGTTTACGACATTAAAGTTCTCAAGTTCACATCTTACTTTAATCTAGGCCTTTTTAAACCAGTAGGAGTTTAATGTAATGTCCATGGCGTGATTCATGCGTGTGATGTATAGCCTACGCAACAGTTTTATATTTGTTTTGGTCATGTTGGCAGATTTTGCTCTCTCTCTCTCTTGTTAAAATGCTTAAATACGTGTGCTACATGACAATATAAAAGCTATTTTAGTCCTCAAGTATGAGATTTAAGGTTTGGGACTCTGAAAATCTGTTCTGCTGAAATCTGTTCCGAAATGAAAGCGTCAGAGTTGACGTCATTCACTATGGTTCTTAATAACACGCGACTCGCATTGACAGGTGAAAATCTGATCTAGCTACTTACACTGCAGAAACGAGGGACATATATTGGATAAATGTCTACATATGAACAAGTCCTGAATCTGATTTGAGTAAATGTGATTTTTTTCTTGCTTACACATATGGGCCGAATCCAATCTGTGCCACATGGGAGGAAAAAATCAGAATCGAGTCACTTGAACCATGCAGCGTAAATGCAGCCCGTGTGTCTTCAGTGGTCAGTCTGAGTATTAAGAAGCTACAAGAATACTTTAGTGCACATATAAAATAAAAATAACATTATTTAACAGTTTCTTTTTTTAAGTGTCAGTATAGGGCGCATGTTCACAGGAGCACTGTGCAATGACATAAACGCTCACATAACATCCTGTTTTTAAACAAAGTACAGGTGAATACGTGATGTCAGCAGCACGACACATATAAAAGCACAACTTTCTCATGAATGGCCAATTTTTACTGACACAAAGAGAAGAAACTGTTGAATAAAAGTCCTTATTTTTTGTTTTGTCTTGATAATGTTTAAAACCATTTAATGTTATTAAACCACTAAACATAAAAAAATATGAGTTTAGGATTTTTTGGGGGGTATTTTTCTGATATTTAAAGTATAGTTGGGACAATTGCTGTCTACAGATTGAATTTAAAGTATCTTATTTTTTTTTCAGATGATGTAGGAAAGTCTCAGGGTTTCAAAACGAGCAAAAGTAATTAATAAAACTTTTTATTTTTGGGTGAACCAACCATTTAACCCACTATTCATCCAATCAATATTTTAATCAAGTAAACTTTGGTATTCTCCCCACATTATAAACCAGACTAGTTGCGCTGGCGTCTCACAGATCTTGCAAATTTCCCGATCTTCAATCCTCATATGAATATTGTGCATCTGAAACGCACAGACTGCATCTGTAATCTACACCGCATGAATTCCAGTAGAATATGACATGAAGATCAGATAAAAATTGCACAATACGTGAGAAACCCAATCACTCCGGACTGCCCGACTACACACAAGAAACTACACTGTTCTGCTCCGTTAAGGCTTGCACGGGTCCTTTCCAATTTCGCCATTAAAAAAAGCAAAGATGCACATTGAAAACAATGAGGGAAGACAACAGAAAATAGAGAAATAACTTTAAACGAATGAAGCGTATTCATCTAATTCGAATGGGTTTGGGTCATGAAGAAACTTCTAGAGTTTATTTACAAACCATTAGTGTCAGTGGTTCACACTAAAACGGGTTTCACAATCTTCTTTTATTGACAGCACAGATTGTTGTCTTCTTGGTCATTCGGCTACTCTCTTTATCTCTCACCCTATATTTCGAGTTACACATGGCTAGATATGGGCAGTTCAATCATGGTCAATGGGTGTTTCATTTAGCTGTAAACTAACTAAAGAGATGCTCTATGTGGATAGGAGTATAAAACATCGCTTATTCATCTACATGGTAATGCAATGGTGACAGAGTGGGATAAGACACCATTGTGAAAAGGTCTCGAAAATGGGAGAAAAGTTACAGAAGACATGCTTTTCCTCGGAAACCCTGCTCAGTCCATTTCTATTGCCGTCGCATAACAGTTTACAGCTGACCAATAGACCCATCGGAGATCTACAGCGGTTCATTTGGTAGGTAGGGGGCCGTGGCGTGACCGCCTTTTCTCTGATCGGCTGGGCTGTTTGTCTTCCTCAACCGTCCGTGATGTGAAATTCTGATCTCAGAAAAATCAGTCCAGGTGACTCAAGTGTGGCGATCCAAACTGTGAAAGGGAGGATTTGATATTGTAGATGCAAAGAACAAAGTGTTACAAAGCACTCCCGGAGATGATAAATACTAATGAAGAACTAAGACAAGACGTGAGCTTGTTTGGTTAAAAGAGGCCGTGGCTTTTGTCATTAAAGGGGCAGGGCTAAAAAGGAGGAAAACATGTGTCACATCGATCCGCAGCTGAAAGTGCTTCCTCTCCTCTATTTCCCATTCAGTTTTGTTCATACAAATTATTATAACGTTTACAGACTAGCATATTAAGTAATATCTATAGTTATATCCCTATATACCTCCCAATGCTGCATTGAAGAGATGTTAATAATTCATTCATTTTTTTTAAATTACATTTTTGTTTTGTAAAAAGAAAGATAACTGCACACAGGGCAGCTCTGTGCCTGAGGCTGGACTGCAGGGTGAGCGTTACAGTGGCCACACGGTGTCGATACGGTGAAAATGGTGTTTAGTTCTCCTTCTTGGCCTCTACGTTGCCGTAGCTGGATCCTGTCTTCTTTACTTCGGTTACTCCGATGAGCCGGCGGACTGCTACAGAAGCTGCGGAGAGAAATACAGTGACAGGGATTAAGAATTATGTAGTGCAAGCAATTCAACTTGAAGGACATTTTGCAAAAACAGATGTGCAAAGGACTTTTATATAAAAATTGATTTAGGCCCAATCTCAATTCTACCCCTTACCCTTTCCCCTACCCCTCATTTTGCGCATTCACGTGAAGGAGTAGGGGTGTCCCAATTCTCTTAAGCTTGAAGGCGTAGGGCTAAAGGAAAGGGGTAGATAGCCCTAGAAATGGAGATGTTTCAGGACCACACTTGAAACCAAGGGGTATGGAAATTTCCCAGAATACACCAGCTACAACGGCAGCATGGCTGCACACGGAAGTCAGGAGTTGCACAAATTAGTATTTTTTTGTCATTATTACGAATTTTTGCAACAAACAAGCACACGTTTTATTACATTCAGTACTGCGTTCGTGTTTCACCGTCATGCTTTAAAAAAAACACTGAAATAAAAAACGCTAAATTTCACTATCTATAATCCCTAATAATAACTCCTGTATAGCAGTTCCACAACATTCTGACACTCGATGACACTCGAATACCCTGTCAGAAAAGTCTAGTGGCTGGGAATGAGCTTTTTACAGTGTCTGCTATAATGTTACTGTTGTTTTCGTGTGTTTACATAGATGAATATGGCCACTGTGTAATTGCACACTACAGTTAGGATCTTATTGTCACATTATATTGTTGTGATAACATGATATATGCCTTTAATGATTTCCTGAAGATAAATACTAAAAAATAACACAACTGGATTAACTACAGCAGTCGCCATCATCGATCTCATATGAAGCAAGAGTTCGTGATGACATATGATGACATGTGCAGGTGCTGTAGAGGTGTCCCATTTCTTAGGGGTACATTTTTTAAGTCCTTCCCCTTCACACTCTAAGGGGAAGGGGAAAGGGTAGGGGTACAAAAATAGAATTGGGATTTGGGCCTTAGTCTTCCATTCTCTAAATTTTTACTTCACTACATAACAAATGAATTTTCTTTTTTTTTTTGACAAAATCAGTGCATTTTAATTTCGTTAATTAATTAATTAATTACTTTTCCTTCAGCTTAGTCCCTTTATTTATCAGGGGTTATTTCTATTAAATTAGCAAAATATGTCACCTGTTTTTAGTATACAGAATTAGATGACTACAAATCAAAAAATACAGAGAAAATGAGAGTTTTCCAAAGCAATGTGTGCATATACAGCGGAGGAAATAAGTATTGAACATGACATGGTTTTTCCTTGGAATAACACTTCTAAAGGAGCTGTTGACATGGAATTGAACCAGATTTTGTCAAATACAAACAATACAAACATCAAAACAAAACAACAAAAATCTGAAAAATGAGTTATGTGCAATAACAATGAAACAACACAAGGAGAAAGTACTGAACTACTGAAAAGAAGCCTCTCATATGGAGAATTAAGTCACATGTATTGCTCAGGTGTGAGTTTTTCATAGACTTCCCTAGTGTGTAAAAATCTTGATGGTTCTGTGGGTCTCGTCTATCAAATCTGATCTTTATTTTGTATTTTATATTGGATTCAAGTCAGGTGATTGGCTGGGCCATTCTACAGCTTGATTTTCTTTCTCTGAAAGCATTTGAGAGTTTCCTTGGCTGTGTTTGGATCATTATCTTGCTGAAATGTCCACCCTGGTTTCATCCTCATCATCCTGGTAATGTAGATGTTGGACTGAAGCAGCTAATATTATTTACAATAAGGAAGGGCAGAGTTGCTGAATAACTACTGAGAGATTTCAGCTGCTGTCTGGGCATTCTCTGCCTTTCTACACCTCCCTTTCTTCATGTGTTCAATACTTTTTTACCTACGTGATTTCATTTTATTACCCATAAAATGAATCTATATGAATTTATAACTTTAATTTGTAAAATAATTAGATTTGTTTTATTTGCATATATGGATTTCATTGGTTGTTACCAACATGCAGGGAAAATTTCAAATCAACGGCACCTTTAGAAATGTTCTCTAAGAAAAATCGTTATGTGTTTAATACTTGTTTTCCCCGCTGTATATGGTATATATAATTTACATATACATAATACTGAGCTTAAATACCTAAATACACAAATTTAACACTGACACAACTCAACCAACCCCCACCCCTTTAGGGGAGAAATTATTTAAATTCAGATTATTGTGACATATACATTCCTAGAAGAACATTCATTTTAGTGACTGAGACTGATGCAGAGAATAACTCCCTGTAGTAGTTTATGGGATTGATTAAGAGTAAATAACACAAGATATTTATGATATCACAACTGACCGACAATAAGGAAGATTATGAAGCCGATGATGAGGAGGGGCGAGCCGCTGACAAACACATCCCAGGCAAAGTTAATAAGCGGAGAAAGCAGGACAGTAGCCCAGAACAGGAAGTTCAGCAGGGTCCAAACGCGACGTTTGGGTATGATTGTTGGGCCGGGATAACAGCCCTCCTTTTCATAGTACTCTTGTAATGCATCCTTGAAAGAGAGAATTGAGGAATTAATTGCAGCTCACACCAATAATGCATTCATTCATTCTTTTTCAGCTTAGTCCCTTTATTAATCAGGGGTCGCCACAGCGGAATGAACCGCCAACTTATCCAGCATTTGTTTTACACAGCGGATGCCCTTCCAGCTGCAACCCATCACTGGGAAACACACCAATAATATAAATCAAATTCATTGTTTATTTAACAACTGTTCTCAAGAATAAGACCACAACCCAATTTGCAAACCATCCGAAAAATTGTGTCCCAAGTCGTATGTTTAAATGAGTACTGCAAAGTTTCCTGCATTCTCTACATTTTTACATATGATTTGAAGTGCAGATACATGCACAATGGCTAATTTTACCCACAACATACTGCACATTGTTCAAGGACTTGATTAGTACTACAAAAAAATTGTTGTCCCAATTTGCATATTTTCAAAAATATAATTAGTATCCTCAAATAATATGTTTCTGGTAGATTTCTGGTTCAATTTCTGATAGAAATTCAAAGTGCAGTTCATACTAGGGCTGCAAGATTTTGGAACAATCTGACATTGCAATATTTTGTTGTGCCATAATATATATTGCGATATGAATATAATTTCACCAGATGATTTGAATAGCTCTATTTGAAGATATTTCATTAACTTAGAGAGAGAAGAATGATCAATTCTTTTTCAATGCAGTGCATCTCCATAAATTACAAGCAAAAATATATAAATAAAAAAATAAATAAATAATGCTGTAAGGTTTTCTGAGGAGTCTAACAGTATTCAAGTACAGAAATTGAACCATCAAATGTAAAATAACATGGTCATCATTCAATAAATAATAAAAAAAAACAATGTAACATCTTTATCTTTAAATCTTTAATAAATAATCTATTCCTGTGATGTGACTATTGCAGATACACACGGTGCGATAACAAATGCTCACAGGATATATTGTTCAGCCCCTCGTTAATATTGCCCACAATAAATTGCGCATTGGGGGTAAATTTGATTAAAACTACAATTTTTTAAAACTCATCCATTTGGTTTTTATTAAGTTATATTAAGTTGCATAATTAAGGGGCGAGGCCACTTGAGTGACAGCTAGGTCTCGCTGCTCGCCGTCTCCTCACCTCAGCTGATTCCGGCTAATTAGCCGTTGAGCTCGGCATATACATCGTATTTTTGTTTTGATTAATGTTTCTTTACATAGTCAACTGCCTTTCTGAATTATTTCCTGCAATTATCAGATACTATAGCATGCTGTGTGTACTTAATCGTGCTCACGAACCGTTCGAGTTGCCTCCATTTCCTAGATGAGTGAAATTATATACTGGTATTAGTGCTGTTGAATGACGTCCTGGAAGCACTGTACAAATGTGGCGGCGCTATTGACGCATATTAGGGGTCCGTATGTGATTTCTAGTGTATATATAAATATGGCTTCTTGTGCAGTGTTCAGAAACCTATGAGTGACGTCTCGGATACTACGTCCATATTTTTTACAGTTTATGGTTACATGGCGCAGCCATGGTAAAAAAAAAAAAAACACATTTTAATGAAATGTAAAATGTTTATTTCACGTTTTAAACGTTATATTTCATCTGCAACAACATTGTGAACATTTATAAAGTGGTTTCTCTTCATGAAAGACCTGCGAATGGCAGATTTACATGCTGCTTCTTCTTTAATACGTTGGGTAATTATAAAGAAATTCAGAGGATGTGGCAAGACGCGAGTGCACATAACTGCAAAAAAAACGTCGGTTAATGGCGTCATTAATTTGTCCCAAGGATTGACTACTCTTCTGTTCACCCTTAAAGTATGTATTTTTCCTCCACAAAAAAAAAAAAAAAAAACAGTACACAATTGTGTCATCGTTTAAAATGTGAATTAAGACGCAGTAAAAGCTTCAAACCTTCTCTTGGTAGAGTTTGTGTAACCAATCGGCGCACTCTTTTTCATCGTCAGGAATCTCCTCAACAGAGAAGCGCCTGTAAACAGAACAATGACGGTTCATCAGTGCAGCACGATACACTCCAATAGAGGGCGCCATAACTGCATGCAGAACAGCAGGGGAGAAAGCTTAACCAGGTACAGATCCTATTAGTCACAACCTTAATCCAAATATTTCAGGAAAATCTCAGGTCAGCAGTAAGATGCACAACATTACAAAAAATGTGTCTAAAATGTGACAGCTGAATGTGAACTAGACAGTCTAAAACATGTATGATGACCATCCATCTTCAAATGATAATGTACTTTATTATATATAGTGATATCAGTGAACTGGGAGACTCACCTGACACTCAAATCTGCTTTGTACTTCTTCCCATTGACAATCCCCAACAGAGTCGGGTTCTGTTTGTCTTTGAAGTTCAGCGTGACATCATAGACTGCTTTTACTGTTGAAATAAAACAGACAATTCTATTTTTAGAATGTGATAAAATGGAATGTTTATTTAAAAGAAATCTCCCACATAAAAACTGCTAAAGGAAACTATACTAAATGCTAGTTGTTTTGAACCATAATATAGCAGTGTATTATACTCTGTATATTACTGTTAATAAATATTACTGTTAATGTTGTTACTGTTAATAAATGATACAACACAGTGTAGTATTAACACTGAACTGATAAACTGTAATAAATAGTGTAGTATATATAGTAGTTTTTACTATATTCACTACCTGACCAAAGTCTTGTCACCTATCTAAGATTTAGGAACAACAAATAATAACTTCTAGTTGATCATTTGGTATCAGAAGTGGCTTATATGAAAGGCAAAGGCCACTAGATTAGGCTTATTTCACGTTCATGCCTTGACTTATTTAATTAGGACAGTAAGGCCTGACTTTGCTTAGACAAAAGTCTTGTCACTTAACAGAAATAATGTACAGTATATAAAGTCATAGTGGAGTGGAAAAAGATTTAATATTGTGTATGACTCCATGAGCTTGGAGGACTGCATCCATACATCTCTGCAATGACTCAAATAACTTATCAATAAAGTCATCTGGAATGGCAAAGCAAGCGTTCTTGCAGGACTCCCAGAGTTCATCAAGATTCTTTGGATTCATCTTCAATGCCTCCTCCTTCATCTTACCCCAGACATGCTCAATAATGTTCATGTCTGGTGACTGGGCTGGCCAATCCTGGGGCACCTTGACCTTCTTTGCTTTCAGGAACTTTGATGTGGAGGCTGAAGTATGAGGAGGAGCGCTATCCTGCTGAAGAATTTGCCCTCTCCTTTGGGTTGTAATGTAATGGGCAGCACAAATGTCTTGATACCTCAGGCTGTTGATGTTGCCACCCACTCTGCAGATCTCTTGCATGCCCCCATACCGAATGTAACCCCAAACCATGATTTTTCCTTCATCAAACTTGACTGATTTCTATGAGAATCTTGGGACCATGCGGGTTCCAGTAGGTTTTCTGCAGTATTTGTGATGATTGGGATGCAGCTCAACAGATGATTCTGCCACTTTTTTTCTAAATGATCAACTAGAGGTCAAGTTATTATTTGTTGCCATTACAACTGGGATTGACGACAAGACTTTTATCAGGCAGTGTATATTAAAATATATAGTTGTTTACTACAAGTTCTTTACTATAAAATGTTTAAACCACTCTGTACTATGTAGTATTTTTTCACGAGTTTACACGCACATACGCACTCAAAATTAAGAAAAAAAATCTGTATCTGCAATCTGTAATAATTTCCACATTGTCATAATGTTTGTCCTCATGCATACAATGAATGTCAAAGTCACCAAAAAGTATATATTTATTAATATTTATTATTTTGACCAGTGGTAATTTTCTGGAAAAGATGCTCTAATTTGGAGGAAATGTTATCAAGCTTTTAAAGAACAAAAAAAATATTAAATATTAACATTAAGACTAACATCTTAAACACACACTAAATAAACACACATAATATTAAACAAATAAATCTGAGTGATCTCCACTTTTTCTTCACAAAATCTATTATTTAACTTCAAGGGCCTGTGAATAAATTAAATGCATGGACGCTTTTTAATAGTTTCCTGTAATTGCATGGACAAGTACGACCAGCACATTCTTAAAAATATCTCACGCTAGAAAGAAGACTGAAAGGAAAGCCAATTTGGAACACATAATAGCAGGCAAATGACGATAATTTGTTTGTATGTGAACTCTGAAAGTAAATAATGTTTCTAGTGTAATTATAGATTCAGAGCAGCAGATAGTATTAAGACAGGATAAGAGGGGCCGAAGCTTAGCAGAGTATGAATTGGGGGCAATTGGTATGAAAATCAGGATGATGAAAAGCAGCACAGCGTGTCTGCACACACTCACAATGCTCCATCTGGAGTCAAATCAAGTCCGCGGGTGCATTTCAGTCACCTCATTAGAGGAAACAACAATCTTTAAACAAGTCCTTTTCAAGTAATGCCCAACAAAAGTAATTACTGAAGAATAGCACTGAGCTGAACCAAAATACTTGACAGAAATAAATCTAACAGCTTTTTGCTTTTTGAACAGAAAGAAATAAATACATTTATTGAGCAAGTATGCATTTTAGAAACTAAAATTGAAAATATTTAAGAATAAATGTTGTTTTAATTATGTTTTTATCCATCAAGTAATCCTGGTTTTGATGTTTATACTTTATTTGCATACTTTACCACAGTTGAAGTGGATTAGATGCCTTATTTGTTATTCATTTCTCAGACTTTTCATGAAGCAACAGAAACACTTTACACAACTGTATGCACTGCTAAAAAATGGCACCATAAGTACATAAATAAATGTCAACACAAGACAATACTACTTGAATATCAATAAATAATCTTCCTCACCATGTACTCACACTCAAGTGGTCGTAAACTTAAGAATTTCTTTCTTCTGCTGAACACAAAACAAGATATTCTGAAGAATGTTGGGGAAAAAATTAAATTACATTCAATTATTACATTTTTAATTCAATTTGAATGATATGTCAGAAAATATTTAATTCCTGCTGCATTTATCAAATAAATAAGAGTCTTGGTTGGCATTAGAAGAGATTTCTTTCAGAATAAAAAGCCTAACAGATTCCAAACTTCTGAATGGTAGGGGGTATGCCTAAAAATAAAGCCTAAACTCAGTCTATATTTAGGGAGCAGGTGACAGACGGAAGAGTCTCTCGACTACTGAGGTGCCGAATGCTCTGGGATTTTCTTATGGCAGCGAGTCAAGTGTTTTCTGGGTGCATGTGTTGTATTCTAGGAAGACATTAGTTATCACCATAACCACTAACAGCATCATGTTGCACCCTGTCTAGAGTGCCTGACCTTTGCACTTGAACATTATTAGTGGACAGCAGATTATGCAGATCCACAAAAGCATTTGAAGAGCGTTTAATAGTATGCCGCATGTTTCTAGTGTACACAGCTCTTTTGTTTTTAAATTTTTACTCTGGGATGACTGACTATTTTCAAGAAGCAACATGAACACTTAATCAAAAATATATGCACTGTTCAAAAGAAATGGCACCATAAGTATGTCCAACAGGATAACTTAAGTTTCCGCAAGTTAAAGTATAGTTAAAGTCTAAAGTTGAGGTACAGTTCACCTAAAAGGGAAAACTCTTCCATTTACCCATCTTCCACTTGTTTGAGTTTCTTTCTGCCATTGAACACAAAGGAAGATACACTCACCAGCCACTTTATTAGTTACACCTGTCTAACTGTGTCGTTAACACAAATTTCTAATCAGCCAATCACATTGCAGCAACTCAGGTATGCAGAAAAACATCTCTGAACGCACACTAGCCCAAAAGGCCTTTATATAAATAGGTGCATTTACTCACATATGGATGTCAACAAATGAATATTATATAATTTAGGATACGAATCTTGAAAACATTGAATAAAAAACATGTACAAACAATTCCAGACTGACTTATTTCAGCTGTATGACATGTTATACATTTACACAGTGCATGAGTTAAATGAAGCCTGTTGCCCTCCCTTGAGATATTCATCCATGTACGTACACAAATACTAAAGGTCCAGGTTCCCTCTCATCAAATATTTATTACATCGCATATTTATTATACATTTACATATTATACATGTGTTTAAACATTTATTATTATATAGGTTTGCTCCCTTATATCTCTTAATGGTTTAAAACTAAGAGCCTATGCTATGATATTTTTTGTGGAAAAACTTATATCCTTTATTAGGTTTAGAGTGTGGAGTGATAGAATGTCGGTCCACAAGACAATAAACATCCGCTGTAAATGGTAAATGTTGGCAAAGTTTTCAAAGAGGTAGTGAAAACTATAGCGTATCTTTCTCCATTGCTCCGGCCGGAAGTATGGATACGCAACTATCGCTCTACCGGATGTGCGTTCGACTGTCGGTGTAAAAGGCTAATTGAGCATCGCGTCAATGCCACTGTCTACCTGAGTATTGTTGCTGACCATGTCCATCCCTTTATGATCTTCTGATGGCTACTTCCAGTAATATAATGCACCGTAAAGGACGAATCTTCTAAGACTGGTTTCTTGAACATGACAATGAGTTACTGTACTAAAATGGCCTCCACAGTCAACAGATCTCAATCCAATAGAGCACCTTTGGGATGTGGTGGAATGGGAAATTCACATCATGGATGTGCAGCTGACAAATCTGCAGCAACTGAGTGATGCTATCATGTCAATATGGACCAAAATCTCTGAGGAATATTTCCAGTACCTTGTTGAATCTATGCCACGAAGGATTAAGGCAGTTCTGAAGGCAAAATAGGGTCCAACCTGGTACTAGTAAGTACATAGTAAATAGTGTACCTAATAAAGTGGCCGGTAAGTGTATGTTGCTATTGACTTCCATAGTATTTTTTGTTCAATGGCTGCTTTTTTCCAACATTCTTGTTTCTTGTTTTGTGTCGTAAAAGTTTAGAACCACTTGAGTGTGTGTAAATTGTGTGTGTGTTATCCCTTTAAATAATAAGAAGTCCCAGCCCGATTAACCAACTGCTTAATGGCCACAGGCCAATGATAGTTTGAGGATGTTTACCAGCCAGAGTGAACTTAGTCAGAAAGTTTGCATTGGCACTTTGCTTTTGGACTGAAACGAACACTACACCAAATCAAAACGCCTTGGTGTAAACTGTGTCTGACAGTGACGGAGTGTGTGCAAGTTTTCGTCTGACCTGTTCCCTTCAGGCATTGCAGTGTGGTGGTGAATCCTTTGGTGCGGGGCAGCAGGTGGTACTTCAGTTTGGGAAGGCCCTTACTCTCAGCCACCTGCATGCTGATCTGGTGTTTCTTTTCTGTAAATCTCGTTCCTTCACAGTACAACAGGAACTGCCAAACACACACACACACACACCACACAGACACACACACACACACACCAGAGGATTGTAACTCTCAGGTCAGTGTTAAACAGAGTAATCCTATCACTTTGTAATCTCTGGCTCTTGTTGCCAACGGAAACTTCCAATCGGACCATGGTATAAGTGACCTCGCAGGTGGAGTTACATAGCCATCTAGTAACACTGACCCACATCCAAATACAAGAAAATAAATAAACTCACTAAACTTTCTTAAACGACACTTTGGCTGCATCTGAAATAGCATACTTTCCTAGTAGGCTGAAAACAGTATGTGAAAAGAATAGTACGTCCATATTCATAGCATGTATAAAAAGTAGGATAAAACATACCCAGAATGATGATATGGATATGTGTATATGTGCATGTCTTAATCTTTCTATCCCATGAGATTACATAAAACTGACAATATGGTGTACAGAGAATGTCCTGATTACACTCATACTATACATACAGCAGGGGAAATAAATATTGAACATGTTTCTTCCTAGGAATACAAGTTCTGAAGGAGCTGCTGACATGAAATTGAACCAGATTTTGGTAAAAACCCAAATAATACAAACATAAAAATAAAACAAAACAAAGAAATCTGAAAAATGAGTTGTGTAATAAAAATAATAATACTATATTTAAAAGGCTTTTGTGGTGATGGCAGCTTAAAGTCACATAAATTGCTCAGGTGTGATTTTTTCCACAGACTTCAACAGAGTGTAAAAATCTTGATGGTTCTGTGGGTCTCTTAAAGAACTACTGAGAGACTTCCGCTGCTGTCTGGGCTTTCACTGCCTTTCTACACCTTCCTTTCTTCATGTGTTCAATACTTTTTCCCTGCGTCATTTCATTTTATTATGCTAAGAAAACATTTTTAAAATCATTAGATTTGTTTTTTTGCATATATGGAGTTAAACAAGTCAACGGCACCTTTAGAAATATGTTTTCTGAGAAAAATGGTGACTTGTTTGATACTTATTTTCCCTGCAGTACATACACATTTTGAATGAGGTTAGATCTATATGTATTTTATGATGAGAGAATACCATTTATATTGATATCCAAGTTTGATGGGTGAATCTGAAAAGCAAAAGAGTACACAAAGGTTGTGTTCAAAGGCTCTAAAATGATGCCTTCTTAAGCAGTATTCCAGGCATCAAGGCACATCTGAATCTAAATTCTGCTTCATTTCGTGTCTCAGGAGGTACCTTTTACTGAGTGAATTTCAGAATTTCATAGCTGAATGGATGTATTTTTTGCTACCTTTGATATACCACAATCCTGTGCATCCTATTTCTGACAGTTGAGCTAAAGAACTTAACATGACATCTCTAAGCGCCACTTATGTGTCAGTTTGTGTGTGAATAACCAATGTTTTCAACTTTTGAGGGCATTTCTAGTGAAAAGCTAGTAGGGTTGGGCGATGTCGACCAATTTGGCATCATACAATGTCTAATGTGAAACATTGCGTTGGACGATGGCATCGTCGTCGTAGGCGGCGGTGAATTAATTATTTAGGAATAATTAATTAATTCATAACAAATTAATTATTTGTAGCCTACAGTTATAACTACCTGAACCGCATGGTCTTTGTTTTACCCATAACCAAATCATAAATAAATAAAGATAAGTTACACACAAATTACCACCTGTCAATCACTTTTTCCGCGGGACTCTGGCATGAATAAGCAGAGTGATCTGTGTGGTTATAATGGCATCGACAAACTTCATTAAAAAAGGTGCACAACCAACAGGAACCAACCAACAGTATCTGAGGTTTTCGCTAAAATTACTAAGTACAAGCGTGAAAGCAAAAGATTGAAGCAGTGTACTGATGCTGTGACACGTTACCTGACAGATTCAAAAGACAGAAGAGTAATTAGATAAAGACAAGATGAATTAAATATCACGTTTAACAACTATAGTGAGACGAGATCCAGTGATACATCCTTGATAAACTGTCTGAAATGCACTGCCCTCTTGGGTTTTGTACTCAAAGCACCCGCTGGATGTCATGGTCTATCAACCGAACCCTAGAAGCTAGTATTGTGGCAAGCGAATATTACCTTAGTTATTACCAAAGCTCTCTATTTAGTTGTAAATGATTAAATCTGACTCAGAAATCTGTCTAAAATCAGTTTTATGAGAAACCCTTATGCACAAACGTTGGGTCGAGAATCACAGCCTGATTGTGTAGTGAGGAACAAGTCAGCAGCCTACGCTTTCAGACGCTTTTCAGACGTGAGCTTCTGCAGGAAATGTGCATAATCCAATTTGCCCTAAATATAAACCACACTTTATATCAAGGTGTTTAAAATAGATTATGTAAAATGTAAAATAAGATGTAGTTAACACATGTGTTTTAAAGAAGTTTGACCCTGCCAGACACGTGATACTGACAGAACTAGTTTCGAGATGTTTTAAGAAAGAAATGGATTTCTCAGTGTAATGTACTATTTAAAGAAAGATTCTCCATTTGTAAATATTAGAAGGCCATACATAATGCTATCAGGAGTATACACTAAGCTTTGTAAAACATCAAGCTCATGCATTTCTAGCAGTCAAAGTGCAACCAAGGCTGCATTTACACTGCATGGTTCAAGTGACTCAATTGCGTTTTTGTCTCCCATGTGGCGCAGATTGGATATGGTCCATGTTCATGTAAGCAGGAAAAAAAAAAATCACATGGATTCCGATTTACTCAAATCAGATTCAGGACTTGTTCATATGTGAAAATTTATCCAGTATGAATTGGATGCGTGCCCTCGTGTCTGCAGTGTAAGCAGGTAGATTTTCACCTGTCAATGCCAGTCACGCCTCATTAAAAACCATAGCAAATGACCTCAACTCCGACACTTTCATTTCGGAACAGACTTTAGAGTCCCAAACCTTCAATTTCATACACTAGGACTAAAAAAAGCTTTTATATTGTCATGTAGCACAAGTACTTAAGCATGTTAACGAGAGAGAGACAGCACAACATCCGCCACGCAACCAATATAAACTAATGTAAAACTGTGGCATACGTCACGTGCAAATCATGCCATGGACATTACATTGAGATGCCTACTGGTTTAAAAAGGCCTAAATTAAAAGAAGATGGCAAAATGAGAACTTTTCTGTCATAAACTAAAGTAAAACAACTTGTCAAAAATAATTTAAAAAAGTAAACCCTGCAAACAGGTTAAATACAGGAATGGAGAAAAGGGCGCTCTTTTATTATCAGCTGTCAGTCAGCGCCCGCTCTTTTTTTCCTGATCAATGCACCTTTGTCATGTACTGTGTAAATACAGACAATCGGATGATATAAGCAGGTCAGCAAAAAAAATCGGATACAGTGACAAAATCGGAATTGATCATCAAGATCTGCAGTGTAAATGCAGCCAAAGAGAGCAATAATTTGTGACTAATACATACATTCTGCTCAAATATTTGTTGTTGGTTAATAAATGTGCCATATGTAGACATTTAAACCTAAAAGTAAGTGTATATTTATTATGATTCGAAATGATTCTGTCATAATAATTAGCTTTTTTATAGAGGTTATTGAAAAGAAAAGTTTTTCTTGTTACTCGAGTTGGGAAAATGTTCACATTCACACTTTGTAATTTCCGTCAGATTGTGTTAGCACTCTCTGTGCCTTGTTTATATGTGTCAATGCAGCTTCATTGTGCTGTGTTTGTAGTTTGTGTCACTAAAGAATAGAACATTAGACTCAAATAAGTATTGGTCTATTAAATATTTCAACAAGCGCTCTGTTAAAATGACTCAAAAACTAAATAATAATATTATTAATATTATTAATATTAATAGAGCAATATTATTAATAATGTACAACCAAAATCTGCCTGATCTGAACCATTAAAGAAAGTGTGTGCGAGTCTACAGATGTGTGGCCAGTTGGAGGTTAAACTTAGCCACGAATTTGACTTCTACAATTCAGCAAATACTTTAAGTGAAATTCTGTCATCATTTCCTCATCCTCCACTTGTTTCTTCTTTCTGTTAAATACAAAGAAAGATGTACTGAAGAATGTGAGAAAACAGCCACTGATTTCCATAGTTGTATTTTTTTGTTCCAACTATGGAAGTCAATGGCTTCAACATTCATCATCTATAATCTTCAGTTTATTGTATTCAACAGAAGAAAGACATCCAGTTTAGAGTCACTTTCAATTTTGGGTAAACTATCCCTATAGGTCACAGCTAAATCATCAGTTCCGAAGATAATCCTAGTGGGTCAGTGTACTCACCCACATGTATTCTGGGTAATCTCTGAGACGGCCGAGCCCACTGAAGACAGTGTCTCTATCCTCCTCCCACTTCCTCTTACAGAAGACTATTTCCAGGAAATACCACGTCCAGCCAATCAGAGGCACTTTCAGCAGTTCATGCTTCGCCAGAACCTTTGAACTCTGGATAAGAAGAAAAATCGAGATAAAGGAAAGATAGCAAATGGAAAACAACAACAACAAAACAGTATTTAACATCAGCGGAGAAGATTTAGAAGAATTTAAATCAACCACTCAACAAATACAGCTGAATTACAATTGTAACATTTAAACTATAACATGTGCTGCTGTGTATTGTCATGCAACTAATGTTAGTTGTTTTAGATACTAGTTTGTATCTAAATTGTATTGCGTTACTAGCCATTTTAAGCACTTATTGTTTGGGTCTTACTGCTGATTATTAAAGACACTAGCACAAAATTTGTAAATACTAGTAAATATTAGAGACTTGAGCTTATTTATTAGAGGCTAGTCCTTATTACGTAGATACAAAAACATTCAAAAATACATTATTATTTAGATGCTAGTACGTATTAGTGGTGTAACGGATAACAGATCTCACAGTTCGGATCACATTATGCTTTTTTAGTCACGGATCGGACCACTTTTCGGATCAGCGAAAAAGGGGAGGAGACAAATGTCATTTGAAATCCATGTATTACAAAAACATACTAAAAAATATTAAAAATAAAATGAAATAATCAGCTGAATAAAAATTAATTGGGCAACGCAGTGGCGCAGTAGTTAGTGCTGTCGCCTCACAGCAAGAAAGTCGCTGGTTCGAGCCTCGGCTGGGTCAGTTGGCGTTTCAGTGTGGAGTTTGCATGTTCTCTCTGTGTTCGCATGAGTTTCCTCCGGGTGCTCCGGTTTCTCATGCGGTACAGGTGAATTGGGTAAGCTAAAATTGTCCGTAGTGTATGAGTGTAAATGATTGTGTATGAATGTTTCCAACAGATGGGTTGCGGCTGGAAGGGCATCCGCTGTGTAAAACATGAGCTGGATAAGTTGGTGGTTTATTCTGCTGTGGCGACCCCAGATTAATAAAGGGACTAAGCCGAAAAGAAAATGAATGAATAAAAATAAATTGTTAAATATTCAGTACTGTGAAAAATTCATTGTTACTACTGATGTTGATGATAACGCTAAATGTAGAAATCTATCATTATAATATGTACAACCCATATTTGTTTATAGTCTCATTTTTAAAAAAATGATTCAGTTATTCACTCATCAAAGTTTATGTTTCATTGCTAGATGGATCATTTTTAAAGAATCATTCAGTGGCATATTTCTAATGGCTGGTTGTTGCCACCTTTTGGTTAAATAATGTAATTGCGGCCTACAACTTTCATTTTTGAGCGTCGTTAAATGCATATGATGGTGATTTTAATCTTTACCAAAAACATCAATGGTTTAATCTAAACTATAAACGGTTATCCCAGTACTTCTGTGTTATTTGACTGTTTGTAACTTCATAACTAACTCAAGACTAAAGACTGAATCTCTTTCTTGATTTTTACGTTTTTCAAACACAGATTTGAATGCAGCGATTCGATGGATTAATAAACATATGCAAATTACCATCATTTATAATTGATGTTGCATGGGTGTTGATATTTTAATGATTAATCGTGCAGCTTACACTGAATGCATTAATGCAGGCTAAACAAGTAGTGACAGAAAAAACCTTTAATAACCTAAGAAACCCACCACATCCCGAATAACCCACCACGACTTATTCCGTCATCATTATATTTTACAGGAAAGCCTAAATACTTTCATACATATGATTGAAATGACAGGAGAGGCGATCTCTCTGTGATCAAATTTAGGATTAATCTTCAAGAAAAAAAAAGTATTAATTTGCGGGTAATGTGGGTTTTAAACAGCGGGTTGTGATCCATACGAATAACAGATCAACCGTGATCCGTTACACTCCTAGTACTAATTGAATAATTGGTAGTACTTATTCAACCGATCACAAAACACATTTATTAGATACTAAAACATATTGTAATTATAGCCAGTAAGCTTTTTTTTATTGATCTTAAAGACTAATCATAA
This sequence comes from Danio aesculapii, assembly GCF_903798145.1. NCBI lineage: Eukaryota > Metazoa > Chordata > Actinopteri > Cypriniformes > Danionidae > Danio > Danio aesculapii. The sequence continues at coordinate 14,138,842 of NC_079435.1, read as the reverse complement.
CACAGGATTAATAAAAAAAGCTGTTCTGACTAGGAATTACTAATAATAATTACAAAAGTTACTAGTTTCTATTAAATACTAGTACCTAAGAAAAAACAATTGTATGTTTTAAACAGGCACATGTAATAAGTACTAGTATTCAAGAGTGTAATTAATACGTACTCTTTCATATTTAAGAATTGTGTTATTTCAACTAATTTTAATTATATAGTTTAAACAAGCAGCAAAAGTAAATGTTTGAGTGTTAAATTAAATATTGAAACAGCTTGCCATAGTTTGGCTATTTTTAATGTACTCAAGTGAACAGTAATTCAGCTCTTTAGGTTTTGAGACACAGGCTTACACAACTTTCACACCATCCTTCACAAGTTTCATCTCTCCAATACTCATCAGGACTCACCCCCAGCACGCCGTATCTCTCACAGATGGTCCAGCCGCACAGAAAGTCCACCTCGAAGTTGTGGTTGAGGATGATGATGACATGCTCTTTACCGAACTTATCCACTGTGGCCTGATCAGTGTACAGCGTGCACTCGGTGCCGGACCACCACTCCAACAACATCACCAACTCTGAGAGAAAACACACACACACACAGAGAGAATTGCACACGTCAAGAAGGTTTTATTGTGATAATATCATGACAGGAGCCATGAAAATTGTTGCTTCCCTTGGATCAATTACTTGGGCATTTATATAATTCTCATTTGTGAGCTGCTAAATTAATAAACCCAAATTCTAAATGCAAATACATGTGGTCAAAAGGATGCATTTGACTAGAAAATAATTATCTCAGATGTTTAATTTTGATTGTACTACTAAACCGCCATTCAGATGAGATGTTAAACCGAGGTCCTAACTCTCTGGGGTCATTAAAAAAACCATGGCATTTCTCGTAAAGAGTATGAGTGTAACCCTGGTGTCCTGGCCAAATTCCCTCCATCGGCCCTTTCCCATTATGGCCTCCAAATCATCCTCATCCACTGAATTGGCTCCATTACGGTCTCTCCACTGCACCAATAGCTTGTTTGTAGTGAGCGCACTGGTGCCGTTGTCCTGTGGCTGCCGTCGCATCATCCAAGTGGATGCTGCACACTGGTGATGGTGTGGAGAGACCCTCTTCATGATTGTGAAGCACTTTTGGTGTATGGCCATACACTATAAATGCACTATATAAATACACACTACATTACATAAATCAGATACTGCTAAATATTATTCTATTTTATGACATACTTATTTTTTAAATTCAGGGTATAAACATTATAAATATTAAGTAAACTTTATTCTATTAAATAAAAATAAATCAACAGGAATTTAATTCACCAAGCAGGCAAAAAAATGTAAAGAACAAATTTTCATTTTAGATAATTTTTTTGTTACATAATAAGGTTTCTGAAACCACTTTTAATATATATATATAAATGCTTATGGGTTTCTACTTCGTGGGTGTTTGGAGTATGGCCAGAGCGCCCTCTGGTGATCAGACAAGATTTACTACAGATCACACAACCGTGCTTCACTGACAAGATGTGCATGATAATCACAGGCGTTTTCGATTTAATTTCAGATCACCCAGCCCTAACAGCAACAAATAATAATAATAATTCCTTACATTTATATATCGCTTTTCTGGACACTCAAAGCGCTGTACACATTGGGGGGAATCTCCTCATCCACCACCAATGTGCATCCTCCTGGATGACGTGACAACAGCCATTTTGCACCAGACCACACACCAGCTGATTGGTGGAGAGGAGACAGAGAGATGAAGTCAACTATGACATGATGATGATTAGGAGGGATGGACAGAGGCCAGTGGGCAAGTTTGGCCAGGATGCCTGTGTTAAATCCCTACTCTTTTTGAAGGACATCATGGGATTTTTAATGACCACAGAGAGTCAGGACCTCAGTTTAACATCTCATCCGAAGGACAGCGCTCATTGAGTAGTATAGAGTCCCCTTCACTATACTGGGGCGTTAGGACCCACACAGACCGCAGGTTGAGCACCCCCTGCTGGCCTCACTAACACCACATCCAGCAGCAACCTAGCTTTCCCATGTGGTCTCCCATCCAGGTACTGACCGAGCGCAGCCCTGCTTAGCTTCAGTGGGCTACCATGTGAGAGTTGCAGAGAGTTAGCTGCTGGCTACATTAAGCTTCCTTGCATGACATCAATCTGCAAATGCTTCATACAGTGCAACCTTAGTATGAATGCATTTAAAAGCACCTAAAACATGATCTCACGATCAAAGTAAACACAAAGTACCGGATCTGCTGGTTTGTAATAACATAAGCAAACACACAAAAGGACTCACGGCTCCATAGTGAGTAGGAGAGTCTGGTGTTGATCCTGCGGTATAGCTGTTTGTTGAAGGGCCACAGCACGCAGGTGCAGAGCTGGGTGAAGTTGATGATCAGGCCGCTCACCACAAATACAAAGCCTATCAAGAGCTGCAGGACGAACAGACTCTTCAGCCACGCCACCAAACCCATGACTGAGAGCCCCTTCCACACCCACACTCACACTCACACACACGCACACACACACACACACTCACACTGCTGGAAGAGAGGAGAGATGGCAGATTTAAACCTACTAAAATGACGATGATTAGGCAGCAACACACAGACTCGGACTCATGCATGTTTGTATTATTATGGATTATTTACATTATTCAAACTTTTTCAAGACAAAATTAAACAATCAAAATATAATTAGATATATTCATGTGTAAATCAGGCTGACTCACACATACCTTAATTATTATGGATTATATTTATGATTATTTTAGAAAAAAACTCAGGCAATGGAAAAACTTGTAGTTGCATATATTAATGTTCTAACATCTTTAAGATATTTGTTTTGTATATAACAGTAATAATGTCCATCCATCCGCCTTCCGTCTGTCCGTCCGTCCGTCTATCTATCTATCTACCTATCTATCTATCCTTGCAGTTTCCCTTTTTGTGCAGTTGAAATTTTATTAATAAACCAGTTTGCCCAAAACATTTGTTTGCATTATGCTTTTGTAATCAGGCTCAAAACAATTCATATCTTACATATAATCACTTATCAGCTTCCAAATTTTAAGAGTTGTTTGTGATCAGCAAAACCATCCACACTGATGCATGGACTAACTGATGCATTTACTCATAATTCATGCACAGAAGGTGCAAAGATGTGAAGAAACTTGTGAAATCATACAGGAGAGATCATTTGACAGCACTGTGGCAAACTCCTTTTACAGTGATTGTATATTGATCCATTTTGTACAGCACATTTTAATTCTCAAAAGTAGTACTAATACATTAAAAGATCATATTAAACACTTAAAAATGCACCAGCAGACTTTTTTGCCAGATATATATTTCATCGAGTGATATATTTAGTCATTTAGGATTTGTTTAAATCTCTCAATGTTTTGTATCTTGTTCTCGTTAACCCAACATCATAACTCATCTAAGTGTTCAAAGTGTCCTGTCACACCCCAAACACGGAGTAAAAATCTTCAGAGCTAATCATTGTTATTGACCTACCTACGTTTTATTGCACACTCTATTGATTATTTACTATTGATTATCGTCCAGCCTTACTTCAAATCAGGACATTTATGGTGATGCAGATAATACAGCGTATATGCAGGAATCCTAAAGGTAATTTCAACACCTTTTTAAGAATTTTTAAAGACGTACTCATGATATTTTAAGAACTCATCGCTACTTCAAGTTCTAATCAGTATCAAACCTTTAATTTAATAAGAGGTTGTTAATAAACAGTTGTAGTTAAATAAATTAATGGAGCACAACCATGCAACAGAGCTCAGATAAGCTCGGAAGAAACTAAGCTTGAACTAATAAATTACACGGTTGTGTTCAGCGACAGGCTTCAGCCACTGTTTAAACTCGTCTTTCTCCAACCAGGAGTACGCAAACTTACATTTTCCCATTTTGCCATCTGTTTCGCTCTATGGTTTTTTTCTGTACATGTGGAGAGCGTCACATCACCTTTCCATGTTTGTCGCAAATCACATAACATCACCCATATGGAGGAGTTTGACCGGACGTGCCCCACCCCGAACCAATTGCGTGGATCGAGCACGCTGTTGTTAATATCAGGAGGAAAATAAATCTGTTTTATTGGAGTCAAACACCTTGGACAACGCTTGAACTAAATTTAAGACCTCGTAAAAACACGATTAAGACTTTTTAATACATTTTAAGGGCCTTAATTTTCTCCTGATTGATTTATCAACTTTTAATACTTTTTTAGACCTCGCGGACACCCTGAACTAAGTGAATTCTTACTGAATCAGAGCTTTTGATGACGGTGTTCACTTTTATTGTTATTCCTTTAGATAACATTATTGCTTTTAGCATAATTTTACTGGCAAACACAGCTGGTCATTTAGAAATATATTTACAGTCACACTTTACAATACAATTTCATTAGTTAATGTATTTATTAATCAGTCAGCATTTAGGTCAGCATTTGCATAATTATTGCATTAGGCATTGTTAAAATCCACATCCATGCTTGTTAACGTTAGTTAATGCATTTAATATAAACAAACAATGAACAACTTTATTTCTATTAACTAACATTAACAACGAATAAATACTGTAATAAATGTATTATACATGGTTTGTTCATGTTAGTAAACACATTACCTTATTTCACGAATGCAATAGTTGCAAACATTACACTACTGCAAGAGTTTGCATGAGTACCAGACTCAGAATATGCACCAGTCGATCCACATGCATTACAAAAGCACAGTCATGATATCTACGTCAGGATATTTAACTTACCACAGCGGGCTCTTCTCTACAACCCTCTTTTACACGGCCCTTCACTTAGTACCACCGACCTGAAAGAAAAGAAGACGGAGCACGTTTAGAGAGATCCTGAAAGCTTCACTCGTGAATGCAACCGTCACCAACAGCAAGTCCCGTTTATTTTTACTTCCTCATCCTGTTCCAAAGATACGAAGCTTCACTGTAAAGTAGGCGAGAGTTCATGACCAAAGACCCTCAGGCACCCAAAATTCCACATTCACCAGTACAGGCTGCACATGCAACAGCAAATACGCACACAAACACAAGCGCAACCCTCTCACCCAGTTGGAGGAAATCCAGCCACCTTCTCCAATTTCTCCCTCTCATACTGTGCCACTGCTGTAGCTCTCAGTCCATTATAACAAGGGAGTCTCTCGATGTGACTTAACATGTACAAATGTCCTACTCCGAGCTCAACGATATCGCATAAACATTCTCATTGGATTCAAAGGTCTCCAGTTTCAAATCGATTCTGAAAGCTTATAGAGCTTTAATCTCCAGGCACGGCTTAATCCGATAACAAGACAACAACCGCGAACGAAAGCACTGGATTAATATCAGATACTCAAAATGGGCGTTTCAGCAAATGCATTTGCCAAATAATCTTTTAAAGCACCGCTTAACCAAATAGATAGAGGGGATTGCACGAAACCCTGCAGAATGGCTTCAGCTGGCCGTCTGGTAACCGATTAATAATACAGTCTCCTCTGTTAGCATGTGCCCGCTCTGATAACAAAATTCAGTTGAGTCAACCGCCCTATTATGCCAACTAATATCATTTCAAAGTGCAAAGCAGTTGTGTGGAATAGATTCCTTTGGTCTGATGGTTTATGCGAGGTTCAATATTATCTGACAGCTCAGTATATTGTAAATATACCCTCACCGGCCACTTTATTAGGTACACCTTACTAGTACCGGGTTGGACTCCCTTTTGCCTTCAGAACTGCCTTAATGCTTCGTGGATAGATTCAACAAGGTGCTGGAAATATTCCTCAGAGATTTTGGTCCATATTGACACGATAGCATTACGAAGTTGCTGCAGATTTGTCGGCTGCACATCCATGAGCAAAGGTGCTCTATTGGATTGAGATCTGTGGAGGCCATTTGAGTACAGTGAACTCATTGTCATGTTCAAAAAAACGGTCTGAGATAATTCGCGCTTTATGACATGGCGTGTTATTCTGCTGGAGGTAGCCATCAGAAGATGGGAACACTGTGGTCATAAAGGGATGGACATAGTTACAATACTCAGGTAGGCTGTGCTAAATTGGTACTAATGGGTCCAAAGTGTGCCAAGAAAATATCCCCCACACCATTACACCACCACCAGCAGCTTGAACCGACGATACAAGGCAGGATGGATCCATGCTTTCATGTTGTTGATGCCAAATTCTGACCCTACCATCCCAATGTTGCAGCAGAAATCAAAACTCATCAGTCCAGGCAACATTTTTCCAATCTTCTATCGTCTAATTTTGGTGATCCTGTGCGAATTGTAGCCTCACGGGGGTGCATGAGGGGATTGGCATTGGACGGCAGGCCAGAATCACGGAGGCAGGCCAGATTGACCATCAGGCCACCAGGAAATGTCCCGGTGCTCCCTATGGCCAGTCTGCCCCTAAATGAAGACAAAACTCTATGGTAATGAGCTATGACGCTGTTCGGCAACAACCAATCAGATTGTAGCTGTTGACTGCTAGAGAGGATTCCAGAGAACACAGTCCTGTAAACTTTGGTTCTGACCACAGTTGTTCCCAAGGGTTTGATTATTGCGGTCATTGGATTTTCAATTCTTTAGTAATTTCTTAAAGAGACATAACTAAAAAAAGTTACTGGTGAGTTACTGATGTGCATTAATGTTATATATTTTGGGAAAAAAGTGGCAATGGGTGGCGGGGTGGCACAGTGGGTAGCGATGTCGCTTCACCGCAAGAAGGTTGCTGGTTCGAGCATTGGCTGAGTCAATTGGCATTTTTGTGAAGAGTTTGGGCTATAGGTGTATTGGGTAAGCTAAATTGTCCATAGTGTATGTGTGTGAATGAGAGTGTATGGGTGTTTCCCAGTGATGGGTTACAGCTGGTAGGGCATCCACTGTATAAAACATATGCTGGATGAGTTGGCGGTTAATTCCGTTGTGGTGAAACTGTGGCGAACTGACAATCTCATGTCAGTTATTACTACAGTACAAAACAGTATTGCTGCTTCTGAATATTTCAAACATATGGGAATATTGGATAAGTGGAACAAAGCCTCACCACACACAACAACTTCATCTTCTATAATTAAATAAATTTGATAAAAGGCGCACAAAATCTTTATGCTAGAAGGTTGTTGCTAGATCAGATATGGTTGCAGCTGGAAGTTAACGAGAATAATTTACATTATTTAATAAATTTCCCATTTATTGAATTTTATTATCGTCTACCCCCACCCCAACCGTCACACCAAGGTAAAAACAGTAGTTGTACCGAGTATTATTTATGCTATCTATTAAATTACCCAATAAATTGTATTTTTAATGCCTACCCCCACCCTAACCCAAACCCAACCGTCACAGTAACGTAAAAATATTAATTATTGTTATACAGTCTCATAAAAAAATGCTGCTTTATTGATGTGCATAATCGCACTTCCGGCCGGCCGTGTATCCAATCAAGACTTTACCATGCTAGAAAACATGTGTTTTGTTAGCTCTCGCCTGCAGCAGTGTGAATGCATACTTGGGGGAACTGAAATAAAGAATCTTTATTTTGAAGTGTACAGTTACAGTTTTCTCACTTTAAAAAGGAATTAAATTTATTAGGTACAAAAAAGCTGGTCCATTACATTGACATGGATGTACAGCACTTGTTTGCTTTAATGATTTAGGTCACTTCCTTATTACCTAAAGTAAAGATTCAGTATTGATAACAAAGCTGGTATTGAAGTTGAAATTGACCAGGACAAAATCGGAAGGGAACATTTATGTGTCATGGACCAACTAGCCAAAATAGCATTGTCCTTTGCAACCACCTAGATGACCTTCAGCAAGTTTTGCACAGACAAGTAACAACTTCTCCCACAATGTAATAATTCAGCTAATGTATCTGCTACATGCATACAAGCGGTCAGAAAGTCAATGGTTGCTGTGAATTAGTGTTTAGCATACCAGTTATTCTGTTAAATAAATTTACTGCCATTTTAAACAACACAAAACAATTGTGATTTCAACATAGGGGCAGCAAGTCAATGTTTAAACCTATGAAGCAGATTCCTCTGCCAACATTACAACCAAGACAAACAGAGTGAAAAACAGCACCAACCTTAACTGAAGATCCACAGGCAGTGTGTTAAGTTAAATAAATCTGCCTACAATATGGACAGAGACTGATTAAAGAAGCAAAAAGAGAGAGGGTGGGATAGGAAAGAGCTGAACTCTGTCCTCAAAGCCACCACTGCATGAACTGAGGTAAACTTTGGAGTCTTACCAAAGTGTGTGTGTGTGAGAACAAGACAATGGCTCTGAATGCCAATGTGCTTTGAATGCCAAAACCCCCTAAGTAAGTGACAGTAAGTGGGTTGCACTAGGTGTGTATCAGGGGGAATGTGTGTCTGTGTATGTGTGCATACTGAGGGATCACCTGGGGCCCGTTTCAGAAAGGAGATTAAGTGAAAACTCAGAGTATTTTAACCATGAAAAGAGAGAAACTCTGGGTTTTCCGTTTCAAAACAGCAGGTTTGTCAAACGAGAAAGCAGGGTACGTCAAGCCTGTTTCTGAAAGAGAGGTAAGTTCAACTCAGAGTCAGTTACCGTGGTAACACACACTTTTAAATCTATTAAAACTGATCAACGTGTAAAAAAGTGGGAACCTTAAATTAAACATTTCCACTTAACATTAAGCTAAGGTTATCTGCATTCTTGTTTTGTCAAATTTGTTGTAGAAACTATGCAGTAGCCTATTTTATGTCATTTAATCAGACATCTGAGATAACTTCAAAATTATGGCCAATTCCCCAGTTTTTCCAAGTGAAAAGTTAATAAACTTCACATTACATTACTTTTTTATTATACTTAAATATTTAAAATACTTTAAATGTAAAATTACACATTAACTTGAGTAGCCGTTTTCCCACACTAACTGTCTCTGTTTCACTAATGTGATAGGTTCTGCTTTTTTAAATATATGGTCATATATGCTGTAACTCTGCATGAGCACATCAAGTTCAGCTGGAGAAAGAAATGCTGATCTCTTTTTTTCAGATGTTACCATGGTCACTTCTGCGCTCCATTGATAATGCCTTTTTATAGTCGCGGTGTGTGCGCTTAACTCTGAGTTGCTCTACTCAAAGTTGACCTAACTCAGATCAGCTGTTCTGAAACCGAAAACTCAGAGTTTTTAATCTCTCTGTAAATCAACTCAGAGTTCAAGTTTAAACTCTGAGTTGCTTGAACCTCCTTACTGAAACAGGGCCCAGATCAACTTGTCAGATCAAACTCTTAGCCAATGAGAAATTTGAGCACCAGCAAACTACTACTCTACTGCACGATTCACCCATCCCACCAATCATTATCACTTCACACATCAGACACACTGAATGTGCAACTTGGGTGAGGAAAGTTATTTTAAGACAAATTATCAACAGCTGTTTGGTGATATCATGAAGTAAAAAATACACAGTGGTGAGTGGTCACCTTTATCAGGCTTGCATTTCTACTGCCAAAAGGGTACCAACTGTTCTGTATGACACAAAGTTGCGGTCAACGTCATTCTCGCTCAAGGAAACGACAAAGTTAAGCTGTACGGGTCGCTCACATATCATATGAGAAGCACTTCTCACAAAACAGATACTCATATACATAAATACTTGTGTATAAATGTCCATTACTAACCTTTCTATAAACAGGATTTGATTATAACTGCAGATCAATGATATCCACGTAACGTTATCCACGTAACGTCTACAATTATATTAAAGAAATAAATAACTGCAACATATATGAACACATACAGACCCTTACAATCTCCGATATGTTACCAATTACAGAAAAACTTTACACAGCATACATTTAGTCTTTATTTGGGTTCAAAAACAACACGCAACATATAGCCCAGTCAGGGCAAACCTCTCATATATATCTTTAATCTTCACCAGCACATGTAGCCTCTTGTTAGAAAGTAATTCCGTAGTTCATAAGTAGTTCATAATAGTCCAAAAGGTGATGATAATAATTAAACATGGCAGTTTGTTCATCTTTTAGGCTGCTGAAAGAATCATTTGCTCCTTTGTTTATTCACACATCACTCTTGCGTTTGTCCATTCCTGAAAGGATCGGATGTCAGAAGCACTCCAATAATCACGTGCACGTTGTTATCATCAGCTCAAAAAGTTCGTTATTTCAAATATAGACGCATGGTGAGTGCACGCAAGCTCTCTGGAGAAAGTGAAACCACTCGCGCTTTTAGGCAGCCTTGTAAACAACAACAGGACATGACAGAATTTGTTCTTCTTGGCTTTGTGGCTGTTCATCAAGTCGACGACAAGGTTTGTTTGAGCTCTGGTCGACTATGGCTTGACTATGGATCGGGCCAGCGCTACCTTATCACAAAAGTTTGGCTGCGACTGTCTGTAAGTTGCGTGCAAATACAATCTTAGGGTGCTTTCACACATAGATGCTTGTTTCAGAATCGGTCTTGTTTCCCCCGTTAGCGCGGTTCGTTTGGCATATGTGAATCCAGCAATCGCGCTCACCTCCACGCCAAATCAATCAGTCCGAGATCGCCTGAATGAGATGGTCTCTGCTCGATTAAGCCGATCGATTGTACTGAGAAAACAAAACAATTCAACGAACTAACGATCCAAGCTATCACAGTGTATCATGATTGTGTAATAGCCGTATATACGGCTATACGAAGAGAGAATGATGAGTAAGGCGAGATGTCATTCCTACCGGTAAATGTGTGCTTCATGTCTAATGCAAAAGTGAAAGCATGCTGAAATATTACAGAGAGCCGTTTATCCATTAGGAAAATTGACCGAAGTTACCATCTGATAATTTTTCCATATTTTAATCTTGTAATATGTTGTATTAGGCCAGTTGTTTTGTTCTTTCTTTCGAGCTGTCAGTCAGAAATGATCAACATTGATCTGCTTCATGATCTGATGCAGTCTCGGTTCATATGCTATGTCTCTCTATAATTTAAGCCTATAATCCAGAATTCTAGCCTGGCTTGTGTACGCACTAGTGACACTTCTCTGTAAACCAATCACGTTCAGCTGCATGTCTAGCTCCGCCTTTTGGTACCCTTTTGTCATGCTAGATACCCAAAAAGTGGTACGGTGCGTTGCGTTTTTTGGTAGCTTTTGACGGTGGAAACCATAAAAGCGTACCAACCTCTACCATACCGTACCAGCTACATCCATTCACACATATACACTATCGACAATTTTAGCTTACCCAATTCACCTTTGGACTTGTGGGGGAAACCAGAGCACCCAGAGGAAATTCACGTGAACACGGGAAGAAAATGCCAACTCCACACAGAAATGCCAACTGACCCAGCCGAGGCTCGAACCAGCGACCTTCTTGCTGTAAGGCATCAGAGCTACCCACTGCGCCACCGCGTCGCCCCTTTGTGAAGAACCCCCCCAGGTGAGTAAATTTACATTTTTTGTGTGAACCATCCCTTTAAATATATTTAAATAGAACGGCTTGTCTCTGTTTGAATACAAGTAAATGTCAATGTTCCAGTTTCTCTCTCAAAAAATTCAAATGGTTTCAAGTGGCTTCTGAAATGTGTAGCAAATGTGATTTTTTAACAGCTCCTATTCCATATTCACCATTGAAATTTGAACAGAAATGGCAACATTAATACATACATGCTTACTCCCAGGGCCATTTTATATCAAAGTTGATATTTAGCCGCACCATATTTTTTATCAGGTAGGTTGTTAGCCCAATGCTCAACCCCCAACCTGGAGGACCAGGACATACACTACGGACAATTTAGCTTACCCAATTCACCTACAGCACATGTCTTTGGACTGTGGGGGAAACCGGAGAACCCAGAGGAAACCCACGCGAACACGGGGAGTACATGCAAAGGCAACACTAATAAGTGATTAAATATTTTGGCAATTATTAGAACAACAACACTCAAGATGATTGCTGCCACATGCCAAAAAACTTGCATATTTTAGTTCATATCTTGTTCCTCATTCATTTTATTGCTAGTGCGAGGAATACATAGCAATATAAAAAGAGATAGGGTGGAGGATTATAGATGTAGGGATCAACCAGCTTAGGTGGAAACAGCTGTTTGGCCTGCATCACCAGACAGCCTGGGGCCATCGTTTTCAAATTGTGCCTCTAAAAAAGGTAGACTACCAAGTTTGTGGAGTGCCAAATAGTACGGAGAAACTCCAGAGAGTGTTAAATGATATGGAGGAAGACGTTAGGTTCCACTTGAGATGGTAAACTTTAGCCGTTCAATTTTCAGATACATCTAGTCCAACAGTTTGACTCTCTGAAAAGCTTTACAGAATCTCCAATCCTGCTCCCAGAGAGCTACCATCCTTTAGATTTAAGCTCCAACCCCAATCAACCACACCTAAACTAGTTAATCAAGGTGTTTAGGGTTAATTGATGTTGATAATAATTGGCAAGTGTGAAGCCCGCAGGGGGCAGCACGGTAGCGCAGTGGGTAGCCATCTCACCTCACAGCAAGAAGGTCACTGTTTTGAGCCGCTGCTGGGTCAGTTGGCATTTCTGTGTCGAGTTTCTTCCAGAGTTTGCATGGGTTTCCTCCGGGTGCTCCGGTTTCCCCCATAAGTCCAAAGACATGCGATATAGGTGAATTGGGTAAGCTAAATTGTTCGTAGTATGCGTGTATGTCCTGGTCCTTTAGGTTGGGGGTTGAGCGTTGGGCTAACGACCCACCTCGAAAAATTAAATGTTACAAAACACCAACATGGTGCAGCTAAACATCAACTTTGATATAAACGGCCCTGGCAGTAAAACTAAAAAGCCTGCAGGATGGTAGCTTTCAGAGGTTTGAGCTTGCCTGTTCAAAACAACGAAATTTGAGATGTATGAAACAATATCTGGGCTTTGTTCTTCAGACAATTCATCTCCAGGTGGTCATCCTGGTGCCTTAATCACATACAAATAAGAGAAGGAGTGCAAATAACTACATACTAACAAATTAAAGACTTAGGCAAAAAGTCTCTCGCTTGACCTTTCCCTGTGGCCAATCCAATAACCCTTTACATAAGTAGCAGGTGGCCTAATCAATCCACAGTTGCTTTGAATGACCATTAGCCAAACTCACCAGTAGGCGTAGTAGGCCACTGCCATGACCACTAACGCCCCACAGACCCCTGTGAAGATCATCACAGCCCCCTGATTCAGCATCTCCGCTTCTGGTGATGGGTCTTCAAAGCAAATCAATTACGAAATTAACTTCCTCTGGTTTGGTCTGAAGAAAGAAAGGCAGTTCGGTTCCTGACAAGCTTATAGACAGAGGAGTCAAACAGCAGACAGTGCTCCTGAAAATATTTGGTCCAGAATTCCCTTCAAAAAGTTGCTAGAATCAGTCTCACTCTGGCTAGAGCCACATGCTAATGCTAATCCCAGAGAAGGAGAGCGCCTTTAGGATGATGCAAACAGGAGCAAAGCTTTTTTCCATAAAAAAAGATGATGCGCGCTAAAACCACACCACCAAACCACATGAAATGTAAGATATCCACACCAATGCTGATCTCCAACAGGATGTTGCTACCGATTGTCTTCCCGAAAGCTCAAACTTAGTTGCAGGTAGTGAATCCTTAGGTAGACGCATCAGTCTTACAACAAAGCGTGGACATGGTTAAGCCAGAGAGAGCCGTTCTCAGCATCCTTTGTCCCCTCCTCTTCTCTAATCTCCTCTGGATTAGATTACCAATGATTAGCACTCTGGAACAGCACCCTGGATAAGTCACATTGCATTTACATCAACCTCAAGCAAGGCTGGAATGGACAGGATTGAGCTAAGTGGGACAAGACAGTGGTAACTTCCTTTAGACACCAGGAGGAGCCTTTTGGGCCAAACTGCCCTTGCACATGAGGCATGATACATTTCAGTATGATTCTGGTGTCTTGTGGGTGTTGTAGCATGGTAAGCAAGCTTCTACATGGCTTTGACGCAGATCTCTTGGTATCCAAGGTCGACCATGCCCCAAGTCTACTTTAGATGAGGTGGTGATGAAACGATTAGGCAGGTTTTGACCCAAAGCCATGACTGCACAACTGCATTACTGGCAGAAATGAAGAACACAATGCGCCATGGGCCTACACGTCACACAACAGAGTACTTAGAGCGGATCCCTTTTTATATACATCCTGCTTCTCTTGCTCAATTTATCTCATTATTTTCTCTGTCTGCTTTCATTTCGATGTCAGTCTGTCTTTGATTATGCTATGCCGGTGAACCTTGTATACCTGCATTAAACTCAGCTTCCTCAATTCATTCAATTTCAGAAAGGTCAGCATTACTGCATCCAAAGCATTTATGTGCAATGCTGGGGGTTGCTCAAATGAAAGACTCTGTCTTGGTCTCAGTAAATACCTTGACGCTTCTCGATTCCATACACAGGGAAAAATAAAGGACAAAGAATAATCACCTTTCTGATGTGATGACCACCTGGGAATCTGAAGATAGCAAGCAGGAAGGAAGTCGTACTAAATAGTGAAAAAATTAAGGTCGTGACTTTTTGGTAGGCTATTGATCAACTTTTGAAACTGGGGATAATTATGGTTTCTATTAAATTTGTGTGTTGTGAGTTGATGTTTGGTTGCTGTACTCTAATTAATGGAAACCTGGGGAGAGAGTTCACATAATTTTGAATGCACAATTCAAGTGCATTTCGGCATCTTTTATAGGCTTTACCTGATAGGGCATATACCTTAAAACACATACATTAGAAGCCATGTTAGACCAAAGCAGCTTTTTGGAGTCCAAATGAGGTCAAGATGCCTAAATCTATAATCTTATCTGTGTTTTACACCTACAAACAAACAAACACTTCTAAGAATTCTTTCAACAACTGGTGAAAACACATTTCCTGATTTGTCTGCATTTCTTTATTTTAAAAAATGCTACCTTTTTAACTACTAAACTAAAGTCAATGCTTCAAAAAAGGTTTTCAATGAACTCCACAGTCATGATGGATGGTGTTCTGTCTACAAAGGTTTCCTTAACACCAACAAACCAGTGTTTACACTCTTAAGCAAGTCATCCTATGAGCAGCTTAGAAAGTCAAAAGACACAAACCTGTGTACTTAATGTCTTAACGTTAATGAATGAACTCCAAATCCCATAATGCACTGCTAACTACAGAATAGTGCAAGGCATGACACTAAACCCAATAAACACATTTGTTATGTCACATTTCTTTAGCAAAGACAACATTTTCTGTGATTAGTGGATCTCTCATGATTCTTGTGAATCTCTTACGGATATTGGCCTAGATCACTAAGATTTGAAATAACTTTATTTTGTTTTTATTTAAAAAAAAAAAAAAACATTGATTTTCACCACCTATCAAAGCATGTACAATCAATTGTCTTGCTTTCATAAAAATGAATAAGAAGTCTTCCGTGCTCCAGTCATCAGGGGTTTTATTTTACACTTGTGTGGTGGGAACATTCTTAAGAAAGGACTGGATAATAAAAGGGTATTTTGATCAAAATAAATTTGACACTGCTCTGTTAGTGTTGTTCATTCACAATATGAACTCATTTATGGCTTGTTTCACAGTGCAGTACGTTTCGGTACAGTACGGTATGCATTTCTTTCCATTTCCCCTGTCAGAAGTAATACAATAGCTAACGGTGTACTGTACCACTTTTTACGAACCCTTTCATAGGGGTATCTAGCACAACAGTAATGTACCAAAAGGGTCGAGCTAGACTTGCTGCTGAATGCTATTGGTTTATATAGAATTGTCAGTTGTGCATGCAACAAGCCAGTGGAGCTTATGCGCGTTTACTGCTACATTTCAAATAATAAACATGGGTATTCAAAAGATGTGTACGGTCCATAAAGATTTCTTTTTCAAGCAAGAATGATGTCGCTCACAACTTTGCCATACACCAGGCCATTGGATAAAAGAACTGTTGGCAGTGGAATCACAAGCCTGGTACTGAACTGTAGGGTTCAGTGTAAACATTAATCCAGCACAAGTCATTGATGTTTGAAAATTTCCATCTACGGTTGCACGATACTGGAATTAGTTGCCAATCGATACTGAAATTTCAAAAACGTCCAATTCCCGCTAACATTTGAGAGCTGTTGAGCACACTTAAACACTGCTGATTTGCCACTATGTTCACATGCTCAATAGAAATGACTGTGATTGGCCGTTAAGATCATAAGTTCACCAAACTCATCCCTGTTTACTGAGTGTTTCAAAGTCACGTCAATCAGCTGGCTTTCTATAAGTGGATACATATGAGTGATCCACTGATAAATCACGGCTTTAAAACACTCCAGTCTACCCGTATCTGTGGTTATACTCAGTAAACAGTGGTGAGTTCGGTGAACTGATGACCTTTACAGCCAATAAGTAATTTCTGTTGAGCACGTGAACACTAAGGCAAATCAGAGCTGTTTAAGAACGTGCTCAACATCGCTCGAATGTTAGCGGAAAATGGACGTTTTTTAACTTTCAGTATTAATTGGTACCGAATTCTAGTATCGTGGCAACCCTAGATCCATCACAAAAATAAGGCTGTGCAATATTAAGATATGTATCATATGGACAAAATAAAAGGTCTATTGTTTCATATTACACACTACTTTTATGGTAATACGTTTATGGTAATACTTTTACATATATGGCTACAATATTACACACCATTACGAGAATCCAGAAGGAAACAATCTTTAAAATACAATGTTTACACATTTTGAAAGGTGTTTTTACTCATATATTTTTTTAGATTTCTCCATAATCAAACATTTGCACTGAAGTTGTAAATAAAGTAAGATTTTAAAGTTTTGTCATATCACTCTGCCCTAGTTGCCCTACTTATTCTTGTGCCTTTGCTTTTATGTTTGCTGTTTAAAAGCCATTGTGAATGCTTTGTGAGCCTTAACTGAATGTATTGCTCTTATTTTGGAATAGACCAAACATGTTCAAACATACCCTAAAGGCCCAGGTAAGCTTTTTTTCCTAAATTAATGACAGTATACAGTAAACTGATTCGGGTTAAGTTTGGGAGTAAGTTCAGGGTTAGTACCTTGTTATTACTCAGTGTAATTATTGTCAAGTAAAAAGAGGAATAAAGTAATATGATGAAATTACAACTGTGGCCAATTTGAGAATCCATGTATAATCTTTTATTCATTCAAGTTTCAGGTTAAACTAGAGAACTGTGTCTCTCATGCGAATCACTGACGTCAAGAAATAGATACAACTCACTATTGCACTTGTTTGACTGGTAGAACCGAGCACTTTTAGCCTAAAATGTTAAGATTGTAAAGTTACTGCCATCTCCTTCCCAATTCAAAGCACGTTAATAGCTTTTCTTCAGGCCTTTTTTAGCATTGTGGTCAACAAAACAGCAAATCAACAACATATGGATGAAACCCCAGATGTATTCAGTTGGGTTGCTGTGATCTTGATTTCTATGACAACCCAACTGAAGTAAAAATGGCATTTGACATTCGCATTATTATTATTCTCACCACTGATTCGCTTACAGTGTTTGATGACTTTTCTATCATTTGTACTACTTTCACAATCCCATCTCAAACCTCCCAACCCTGACGAGCCTGAAATAGATGAGCGACCAACACAAACAACCCAGCATACATTTTTTGTTTTTAAAAGATGTTTAATAAACGTCTAAACAGTCGTCTTGGCTAAAACAAAGGCTAAATTTGAGCTGTCAGTGAAAAACCTTATAGATGTCCAAGAGTAGGCCAAAACTAGACTAGTCATCAAATAAACAGAAATAATTGACTACACATATAAAGTCTGTCTAATCTGTTTATCTGATGACTAGTCTAGTTTTGGGCTATTCTTAGATGTCTATTAGATTTTTCCTGACAGCCCAAGTTTAGCCTTGTTTAAACCAAGCTGTCTACATTTAGATGTCTATTAGACGTCTATTAAAACCAAAATTGTTTGCTGGGAAACTCATGGGGCTGAAACAAACAACATCAAAGCCACGTCATTCAAGCCCTTTTTACAAACCAGAAGATAGATATGCTCTGTTCGCTGTCCAAAGGAAGCAGGGAGCTGTTAAGAGGATAATGTCAAGGCGTCACTGCTAAAAACCTCTGACCCACATTCTAATCGAGAGAAACCAAGTTGCCCAACAACAATGCGACTACATGGCCCCAATCAAGACACTGGATGAGGCTCATGTTATCTTCCTCAGGTGTGAAGTAATAGCGTAAGGTTTAATTAACACGAGGTATCGAATTAAATGTAAGGCAAGTAAGGTTGCCTCTAATATAGTAACAGAGTAGTGTCATGGATGCATCTTATTTATAAATACTCTCAATGATGAACATTTACACATTGTTCTAGCACAAACTAAAATGAGCAAAATATCCGAAAAGTAACATATTAATATTGGATTTGTGTGCTTTCTAATTTAACATGGTCAAAATGAGCTTTATTGTGCATATGAATGAATGCATAACTGATTCAATCACATCTCTAATTCTGATTCAATTAATTATTGTTGCACAGCTTTGAATGGAGTGATGCTTTACTGTAGCTGCAATATTACAGAACAAATGATTAAACATGGCAAACAGTGATGTTTATATTTAAAAAAAGTCACATTCTTGTCAAAGGATGACAAAAGAGCCAGTCGAGAATGGAGATTAAAAATGCTGATCATGCATCCGGTACTGCATGGCCGGCAAGTGATGGCAGGTCTACATTAAAACTAATGTAGAAATGAATTACGATATGGTAAAAATGCTGTCTCGATAATCATTTTCCATATTAAACGATAACGATATACATTTCGATAATAGGTTGTTAATGCTTCCAGATTTAAAAGAGTATACCAACAATGACTGAAGCCACAAAAATAGAGGGTCCATTAAATGGCGTAACATTTTCAACCGATAATTTTTCGGTGGCCAAAAATTCAGTACATCTCGAATATCAACACACTTTAAGATTCCCACTGTTGCACATTTCTGCTGTGTGATTGGCTCTTAGATTAATACAGAGTAAAAAAACTCCAGAGCTTATCATTATTATTGACATCAATTTTATCGCGATTCGATTTAATATCGTTTATCGGCCCATCCCTAACACCAAGTAAAAACATGGTTCTTCTGTCATATCAGAACAAAGCAAATACTGATATTGGCAGCTGAAAAGCGGGAAACAATTATCTCAGATCTGAACAGTTATGTAGAGCATGTGTGAGTTGTGGATGACATGAAGGATCAAGTTAAAGTTAAATTTCTGCTTTTCAAAGTTGTGCTATTTGTGGATAAAAACCCATATATGCACACAGACATTTATTTTCAGTCAGCCAGTCCCAGAGCTTCCGGTGAATTGTCATCCCATACAAAAATCGCAGCATTTAAGATCTGATTTCTTAAAAAAAAAAAAAAACAGCAATCTTCACTGCCTGGTTGAGATATGATATAAAGTGGGTCTCAGACCTAACAAGAAGCATTCCATTAAATTATACCTTTCCACGGCATGTCTTTAAAATATGGAAATTTTAATTTTACCCCAGTATTTTCAATGGAGTTTTATATGGATTTTAAGGTTTCATTTCTGCATCTTGGACACATCAGGTAGTGCTTGTTAGTTGTAAACTTGTTAGGGCAAATAAAAAGTAGTGCACTAAACCCTGGATAAATGGAAAAAATATATTTATATATTAGTATGGTATTCTAAATTCAGTCACTGTCAGCATTTTCAAAATGACCTTGGTCACTTAAACCATGGCAAACACAAATCAATCAAGGTTTTGCTATACTAACCACACCTTACCCATTGTATTCATAGTTTAATTGTGGTTATTCAAATAATAATGAATCTGCCAAAAAAAGTTACTGAATACACTGTGAATTGTGGTAAGGGTCAGTATGGTAATGCACATTCTAAAATCATTCAAATAAATGAATGTTGCAATAACTCTGGCTTCATTTTAAAGCCGCATTATGTAATTTTGACAACTAGAGGGCACACATTAACAACAAACAAATGCATTGTTTGATGTCGCCGTGACTGAGGGTAGAATTAAGGGACTTTTAGTCTTTATTACAAATCATGTTTATGGATGAGCTAAAATATTCAAAACTTATATCACACACAGGCAGAAGAAATATTGGTTTTATTACACGAAATTCATTTGACGTTACTGTTCAAAATGATTTATGAACAATTTGATGGACTGGTGGGCCCCTAGTAATATCTCTGGGGGCCCCTAAACGCCATGGGCCCTTTGAATCATCCAAATATATTGTAATCGTGCCAATATTGTACTTTGAATTTTCAGTCTCAAATCGCAAGTAAACATGAGTTCAAAACAACATTAGCACTATTTAATTGACTGTGAACAATGTAGTTTGATCAGTAGTAGTCATGGGCTGCTAATGTGATCTCCCGATTTAAAATTGGCAAACAACACTTGTCTGAAATTCTATTCTTAAGACGCTAAGAGAACACAAAGGTAGGACATACATGGTTATCTATAGGAGTTTGATCTTATACTGACTGAATAATAGACAGGGTGTCCACAATGAGTTAGCCACGTCCTCCTCCTCCTCCCCCCTGAAATTTGGTTATAACACATCACAAAATGAAACCCGAGGAAAATCTGAGGTAAAGCAGGTTTTAAATTCGCACATTAGTTCATTTTTGAACAGTGACAACATGAGACTATAATGTACTTTGAATACTTAATCATGACTTCAAAACAACATTAGCACAATTTAATTGAATGTGAACAATGTACTTTGATAGTCATTGGCTGCTAATGTGATTTCCCTATTTAGAATTGGTAAATAATACTTTTCTGAAATTATATTATTAAGTCGAAAGTCAGAATGTGTGAATATAACACCAACTTTACCTCAATCATCAACATCAGCAAATAAAAACTCCCACTAGTAACAGGAACGTTTAAGCCTGACACATTAGACTCAAATGCAGTTGGACTTAAATCATGACTAATGTACACGAGTAAAACCCCACTCAGCGGCTGAACAGAAGGGAAACAGCCCAGCACCGCATTTGAACTCTAGTAACCCCGATAATCGCACGACAGTGACGCGCGCGCCGGTCGGGAATGACACAGGGCAACCGCTTCATAAACACCAACAAATCTAGAGCCATTCAAAATGCAAATGAGCGAGCGAGATAAACATCATGCAAATAAAAGAGGATGCACATCTGAAACGGGTGTTCCCCGGGCTGTCAAACTGCTAACCAGTGAGCTTGTGAAGTGCACTAAAACACGCTGCTCCTATAAACCGGCCACTGCAGCACAGGGAGCTCGTGCACACACACAAACATCTAACATCACAGGCACGCGCTCCGATACACAACTGATATAATGAATTAAAACGTCAGATTGTTCAATTCACGCATGCATTTGCCTGCAGACATTAATAAAAGCTTTATTAACACGGTATTAATGTGATTTAAAGAGCAGTCATAGCTGCGTGCGCGTGCATTATTACCTGCTCAAATGTCATCTGTGGAGGTTTCCTGCTTCTGGATGTGATGGCGATGCTGTCGGAAAGTGGTGTCTGAGCCTCTGGGGTGCTGCTCAAATTATCGCTACTCTTTGTGTCCGTATGTGGTTATCCATCCACGCACAACACAACACACACACACACACACACCCGTATTTACACATTTACACACACACTGCATCTAGCCATGGGACTTCCTGTCCGATTGACTTCGCTCTTCGACTGGAAACAATGGCGCTGTGTGGTTCCACCGCTCCTCTTTCCGCCTCGTCAGACTGCTGGAAGACGCCGAACTAATCAATACAGTCGATCTGGGGAATTAAATACATTTGTGAGTGTTTTAGACTTTCAATTAGTCTTCTTTAAAATTAAGTTTATGTTGGAAAAAGAGGCTAAGATGCTGCATGTTACACGGATTTGACTGCTGCTGCACAACGCAGAAGTTATGCTATGAAATGCTTAATTTTTAATTATGAATATATAAAATGAGATATTATGTATATAGTGTTTTAAAAACTGCAGCATTTTGTTTTTTACGCAAAATTCAAAAAGAATCAGAACTACAACATCAGTCTATTGAGTTTAAATAATAAACAGTGGTGTAAACTAATTACAAATACTCCAATTTCTGTAATTGAGTAGTTTTTCCTCAGGAATTGTCATTTACTAAGTAGTTTAAAATGTGTATGTTCCCTTGAGTACATTTTTTGTACAGTATCGATACTTTTACTCCACTACTTTTCTTCAACCTGCAGTCACTACTTCATTTGTTTCTTGTCTATGGTGATTGGCTAAGGTAGAAAAATCACTGCAATTCCTGTCCAATCAATTTGCACATAGAAAGTAAATTGCATCATACATGGGCACTTCATAAATATAGCAAACCTTTTGGAAGCATTAAAAATGTCCAACAAGATGTCCAAAGTCTTTACATGCAATAACCCAGAGACTGTTTATAGACTGCATGTCACTGATGAGCAAATGAAGGATGTCGACTGTATGATGACTGAAATCACCAAACAGCCTTAAACAAATCACTACATGAAACAAATGAAGAATGGAAGGAAGGGTCGAACAAGGAATAGTAGGAAGGATCAAAGGAAGGAAGGACCAAACAAATGAAGGAAGGATTCAAGTAAGGACTGAACAAACTAAGAAGGACGGAAGGAATAAACGAACAAATGAATAAATGAATGAATGAACAAAGGACCTAATGAAGGAAGGAACAAAATATGAATGAATTATCGAACAAATGAAGGGATGAACGAAGGAAGAACCAAACGAATAAAGGAAGGCCTGAACAAACTAAGGAAGGAAGGAACGAATGAATGAATGAATGAACAAAGGGCCTAATGAAGGAAGGAACAAAAATATGAATGAATGATCGAACGAATGAAGGGAGAAACGAAGGAAGGAAGGAAGGATTCGAGGAAGGACTGAACAAACTAAAGAAGGAAGGAAGAAACGAATGAATGAATGAATGAACAAAGGACCTAATGAAGGAAGGAACAAAAATATGAATAAACGAATGAATGAATGATCGAACAAATGAAGGAAGGATTCAAGGAAAGTTTGAACAAACTAAGGAAGGAAGGAAGGAACAAACGAACGAACAAATGAATGAATGAACAAAGGACCTAATGAAAGAAGGAACAAAAATGTGAATGAATGATCGAACGAATGAAGGGAGGATCGAAGGAAGGACCAAACGACTGAAGGAAGGAAGGATTCGAGGAAGGACTGAACAAACTAAGGAAGGAACGAATGACTAAATGAACAAAGTACCTAATAAAGGAAGGAACAAAAATATGAATGAATGAATAAATGAATGATCGAACGAATGAAGGGAGGAATGAAGGAAGGACCAAATGAATGAAAGAAGGATTCAAGGAAGGACTGAACAAACTAAGGAAGGAAGGAACAACGAACAAACTAATAAATTAATGAACAAAGGACCCAATGAAGGAAGGAACAAAAATGTGAATGAATGAATGAATGAATGATCAAACAAATGAAGGGGGGAATGAAGGAAAGACCAATCGAATGAAGGAAGAAATGATTAGAGGAAGGACTAAACAAACTAAGGAAGGAAGGAATAACTAAATGAACAAAGGACCTAGTAAAGGAAGGAACAAAAATATGAATGAACGAATAAAGGGAGAAATGAAGGAAGGATCAAACGAATAAAGGAAGGATTCAAGGAAGGACTGAACTAACTACGGAAGGAAGGAAGGAACGAACAAACGAATGAATGAACAAACAAAGGACCCGATGAAGGAAGGAACAAAAATATGAATGAATGATCGAACGAATGAAGGGAGGAACGAAGGAAGGACCAAACGAATGAAGGAAGAATTCGATGAAGGACTGAACAAACTAAAGAAGGAACGAAGGAACGAACGAACGAAGGACTGAATGAACAAAGGACCTAATGAAGGAAGGAACAAAAATGTGAATGAATGAATGAATTAATGAATGATTGAACGAATTAAGGGAGGAACGAAGCATGGACCAAACGAATAAAGAAAAGAAGGATTCGAGGAAGGACTAAACAAACTAAGGAAGGAAGAAACGAATGCCTAAATGAACAAAGGACCCAATGAAGGGAGGAACAAAAAGTATGAATGAATGAATGATCGAACGAATGAAGGGAGGAATGAAGAAAGGACCAAACAAAGGAAGGATTCGAGGAAGGACTGAATAAACTAAGGAAGGAAGGAATGTATGAATTAATGTACAAAGGACCTAATAAAGGAACGAACAAATGAATGAGCAAACGAATGAAGGGAGGAATAAAAAAAAAAGAATGAAGGACTGAACAAAAAACAATGGAAGGAAGGTTGGAAAGAATTAACGAATATCGGAAGATCACTAAATGCACCACAGAACGTTACGTTAAAACATCCCTACACAAACTGCATGTAAACGCATCAACTTTTCACAGTGTAATACTTATTACTCATTATTTATGAGTACTTTTAAAAGGGCTGCTTTTTACTTATACTTCCAGTAATATTTACAACATATAAGTTTCCTCTACTTGCACTACATTTTTGGACAAGTAATGGTACTTTTACGTGAGTATGATTTTTCAGTACTTTTTCCACCACTGATAATAAAACTGAACTATAATGCAAATATAATATGGCCTATATATCGATATTAATTAATTAAAACAATACACATTCAAACAGCATTAGCACTGCTAAATTATTATACTTTATAATGAATTTGTAAATATACACTCAGGTTTTAGTTTTTTTAAAATGCACCGATAACAGTTGAAGCCTACAATGATATTTGGCCGATAGCCATGCGATATTCTGCAATAACAGCACTCCTACAGCCTCTTCACCCTTGTGTATTACTCTGCCCACAAATAGTGACAGCAGATCAATAAACTCACTACACTTTGACAAATATTACAGCTGTTGGGCAACATAATGTACTTTTTAGACTTTTCTAGGTGAGAATGTAGTTGTTTAGATTGCAACTATGCAGTTTATTTATAAAGATAGTGCTTGTTTTAAATTATTTTAGAATTTCTGAGATTCAGCATGTTGGCGGCCATCAGCCTGATATTAAGCAGAGCAAAGACGGTTGACGTTCCACTACAAGATGGACCACATAATAAGTGCTTAGGGGAGAAAAACTCAGCACAAATTTCAAATTATAGCTAATCAAATCATTATAAAATATGATCTCTCTCTCTTTTGTATGTTGTAGTGCTGTATTTATACCATAGTAATATGCTAGTGTTTGCTTTGCTTTGGCTTTTTTAGGTAATAATTGTGAAATCCCTATTGCAAAAGAGAAATCTCTGTCTCTCAGCCTTATAATCTTAAAATCTGCACAAAATCACTTGTTTTGTCATCACTTTAGATATTACGCTAGAGAATCATTCAAAAACTAGCTCTAAAGTGACGTTTGTGGAGTAGCAACAGTTTCTGTTGTTTTGACGTCAGCTGCAGATGTGAATAAATGGCGGAAGAAAGTAGTTCCTCACACAAAAGGATTTTTGAGACTCTCCGTGTTTGATTTTCTTTTTTAATTAGATGATTATGCTGTCGAATTTTTTTTTCAAGAGTTCACACTTAGCTCACGATTTATACATAGCTTGTTTGGCGTGCTGTCCCGGGAGAGAGCCCTGAGCTCAAGGAATCCTCGAGCCCAGGGCTCCCTTCTTTAACAGGGCCAGGGGAGATTGAGCTCAGGTTGATCTAAAACTCCCCCGCTGCTGAGGCCAAGGTGAACTTCCTGAGAGTAAGATATTAGAAAAAAGATTTAGGCTTATTGTATCTATAATATAGAGCACATTTGGATGGTGGGAGGAAACCGGGGAACCCGGGGGAAACCCACGCGGACATGGGGAGAACATGCAACCTCCGCACAGAAATACCAGATGGCCCAGTGAAGACCCAACGCCATTGGTATTCTTGCTGTGAGGCAACAGTGCTAGTCACTGGGCCACCGTGCCGCCCATTTTGGATAAAGGTGGAAGAAGGGGAGGAGGGTTTCTTCCAGACGAAGATAGTTGTAGAGAGGAAATGAGGATATATATAGTGACTTGGGATCCTTTGATTGGAGGATCATGATTAGCTAATGTGGACCAGCTGGGTTAATCATGAGCACATGCTCCTCTCGAAATTAGTTTAAAATTAAACTTCACATAAACGCAATATCACAAGAGTAGCAGTGCAATATGGCAGTATATCGGCACTGGTGGGACACAAAGGGACACAAAGGACACAGCCTTAAAATGAAGACCTCTTTCTTCCCTCAAAACCCCACATAAACACGCAAATACAGCATTTAATATAATACTTTGCTTTTCTTTATTGCATTATAACATACATACATTATAAATGTGGATTTGTACACTACAATCTTTATTGTTACATATTATAAAATATTGAGAATATGAAAACAAAGCACTAAAAACTTTACCAAACATTTATTTTTATTGTCTTTTCTGACCCCATTCAAAACTGAAAATAAAAGAAAAAAAATCAATAAAACCAACAAATAAAAATGTTTTCTGATACCAACCATGTCAACAGAGAGGGCTTTAAAATGAACGGTGAAGCACTGACGCATCACTATTAGAACAGACATATTTACAGAGAGAAGTTTGAACGATGCCTCCGATTGTTGATCCGGCAACATATGTCATATACTGCACATTATGATGATGTCACTGAAATTCATATTTGGCGTTCTGCGAGAAAGACACCCTTTTCAAGTGTATTCTCATGTACTCTTGCAGTAGACTCTTCTATCAGTTAGTACTGTTGAGGACAAGAGTACATTACAGCAAGCACAGTGGTTTTTTTAAAACACTCATTTTACAGATGAATCGTGATTCACACTGAGAGACCAAGACACAATGAATCATTTCCGTCAAATTCCATCATTTCCTAAACAGCCTCGGAAAACACAGTTTCGCACCTCAGGAAGTGAAATTCAACAAAAATGACATTTAAAAAACCTACTGATATAAAACCTACACTCACTTCTCGAGTCAGAGCTATGGAAGTGGCGACTAACTGAGCACTAGCAGGCCTGAAATGCTTTTGTACATGTTTTAAGGCATACAATGCCTCGTAATGGAAGGCAGCTAATAGTACAAAACTCAGTGAACCACAGGAAATGACATGTGGGATGAGCTACAGGTCCACCTGATAGAACGGCTATCATATGGGCTCTGTATTACACTCATCAGATTCAAAACTATAAGGGATCCAGTATTCTAAAGATCACTTTTTGTTCATGGGCTAAATAATATGGCAAGCCATTTCAGCAATTCATCTATAAACAAGTATGTATTTGCATGGCTCTAGCTCTTATTTTGAGATGCTAGTATTCATTACTAATACTTAAAGGTTTCCAACATTCTTTAAAACATCTTCTTTTGTGTTCAACAGAAGAGAGAAAATCGCAAATGTTTGGAACTGCCTGAGGGTGAGGGAATTGTGACTAAATTACTAAATTATTGTCCTAAATGATGACAGAATTTTCATTTTAAGGTGAACTGTCCCTTTAATTACTTTAATTACTAATGGTTACTCTTTGAAAAAGATTCTACTCCATATTTGTTAGATGTCTTACTTATTACATAGGAAGAACTATTTGTTAAATACTACTAGCAAATTTATTTTTGATACTTGGTACTGAATGAGAACTGGTATTGCCCAGCCTGATCTCACAAGAAAACGTAAGTGTTTTACATTTTGTAAGTTTAGTGGCTGAATTGTAAGAAAAAGTTCAGTTGTACGAAAATGTATGATTTTAAAAAGGAGGCGTGGCACCCAACCCCACCCCTAAACCCAACCGTCATTGGATGAATTGTATGAATTAGATTGTACGAATTCCTACAAATTAGCCACAAAATCAAAAAGTTACGAATTGCAGTGAGATAGCGTGGTATTTCCCGATCTTACGAGGAAATGTGAAACAAAATGTTTACATATTGTCAGAAAAGTGGCTAATTCGTACTTTTTTTCGTACAACATTAAAACGAAGCGTGCTGCTAAATCTCACCCATAAACCCAGCCGTCATTGAATGATGAGCAAATTGTACTGAATTGTATGAATGAGATTGTACTTATTCATACGAATTAGCCACTAAATCAAAAAGTTACAAACTGCCGTGAGATAACGTTGTATTGCCAATCTCCCGAGGAAACGTTAAACGTAATGTTAACGCATTGTCAGAAAAATGGCTAATTTGTACGTTTTTTTTTTGTCGTATGACAACATTAAAAAGAAGAGTGCCCCCAAATCCCACCCCTAAACCCAACCGTCATTGGGGGATGAGCAAATCATACTAAAATGTACGAATGAGATCAGGCAAATTAATTCTAATTAGCCTCCAAATCAAAAACTTGCCATGAGATTGTTTTATTTATGCATTAGATACTGGTTGGTATTTATTAGACAATAGAATTGATTTATTAGACACTCATACCTATTTAATAGATACTAGTAGTTCTTCATTAGCTATAAGTGCTTATTAGACAGTATCTTCTGTATTTCTTGCTTGTAACATTTCTTATCTTACTAGTCAACTGCTGTTTTACATGTCTTTTAACTAGTCATAATGGCCACTGCAAGAGATTGATTAAAAATCATTGAAAAGAGAGAGACAGAGAAAGAGAGAGAGATTGGAAGTAATAGTATGCATTAAATGTGTATTATTGAGCTGATAATCAATCAACTCAAGTAACAAATGAATTCGTCAACCTAAGCTTATTGGATATATGTGCCCAGGGATACATTTTATGGAACCGAGAAATATGTACCCTGGACTATGTTTTCTTGCAGTTTTTGTTTTCACAAACCCACTAGAGGCCGTCAGGTGCATTTTTGACAATCTCAAATACAATGGACTGATTTCACACGCCTGCCATTTTAAAAGCGAAAGTGAGGCTGCGGTGAGAAGAAACCTGGAAGTATCGCCTGGAGTCACACAGGAATGACACTTTCCTGGCTGTATATCTTATCAGTGAAGAGAAAGTGACACAATTTTATAATTTCACCATTTCTGAGTGACCCGAAGATCTGTTCTAAATGGACTGTGAAAGTAAAAAGCAATATCGGACCTTATTTTCAGTTTAGGGAAATGGCACTAGCTAGCTAATGTTTTCTTTCCCAAACACTTGTTTTAGATGCCATTTATCAAACTCAAGTTAATGAACTGATTCTTTCACTTTATTAGACTTGTCACGATACTAATTTTCGGTTAACATTTAAGTGCAGTTGAGCACGTTCTTAAACACCACTGATTTGCCATCCATTCAGAAGGAAATCATTGAGCTATATCACTTTGTAGCATTCGTTTTACAAAATGTAGCCATTATGTTTCCCGGAGGACACATTTCTTGGTTCTCAGAAATGTATCCCTGTGCACATTTTCCCACTGATCCTGTATTGGATAATCAGTGTAATGTTTTGTAATCAGTGTGAGAGTCAAATTAATAAGCACTTTTATCTAATAATTGGTTCTACTATCTAAAAAAATAAGTACTAATAGCTAATGAATAAATAATAGTTTACTAATCACAACTGCATACTATTAAAAACCAAATAGCTGATATCTCAATGATTAAACTAGGAAGTTTGTAAATTGTAACAATAGTACTAAAAACTAATTCATTAATTAAGTACCAATGTTTAATAAATAAGTAATAGCATCTTTTAAATAGTTACTAGTACCTAAAGAATAAGTACTAGTATAGCTAACGAATAAGCGCAAACATATAGTATATACACTATAAATAAATAAAAGTACTGTAAAATTTACAATAACTTACTGGCAATTTTGGTTGCCCGTAAGACTAAATTTACAAGTGTACTGTATTTTAATAATTACAATTGTAATGTAAAAAAATACAGCACAATCTTAATAACAGTCTTAACAACTGGCAACCAAAATTACCAGTATGTTACTGTAAATTTGCAGTAATTTCTTTAGAGCGTAGCTATTGATTAAATGTTAAAACAGCTTGCCATAGTAGGAGCCCAGCATCATTTGGTCATTTCTGATCCACAGTCTTACAACAGACAACACGTAACTTCCACAGAGCAATATACAATTTACAAACATTATGTGTACAGAACAAACAAAAATGTAGTTCATCCTAAAAGTTTTCAACCACACTTCCCTCAGGGAATGCACTAGACGTCACTGCGATAACAGTCGAAATATTTGGCTGCCCACTATAAGAGAGCGGGATGCATCTTCCTTACGTTTCCTTTGCTCTTTTTAGTCTTAATGAGGGTTTCTTGTATCAGAAAACACTCGCTCTTCCATTAGCAGTAAACACGTGTGCTCTCATTGTTGACATCTTTAATTAACATGCACGAGAATAAGGTCAGCTGTTCACCAAGGCATCTTCAGGCAAAAGTGGCCATTTTGCCCTAAATTAAACCGGTTTAGTAATGCTGAGAGCAAATAGTAGCAGTACAGTTGACAGACAGTTTGCTAACAGGCTGTTAGCATTCACAAGAGGGCTTTTTCACACTTGTTATAGTCATTTTAAAGCACGATTATTAGTGAAACTGGGTTATCTTGCTTCATGTTTTACACTGGTCATAATTTAGTACTTAATAAGTAAGTACTCAAATGGTCATTTTCTAGACCTATATCTGAGGTGTCATTGTCACTGATTGAATGGAAAAGTATTTAGCTGTGTCATTTTGTGATTACTCCTAGAACGCAGCATGGAATGTTTTCTTTATGTGAATAGAAATTCCCTAAAGTTAAGGAGAACATTTCTTGAAGGTCCTTTTTTAGGCATAAAACAAAAGTATTATAATAATAATACAAGATTCTGGGAAGGTTGGTTTTTAGATTCCCAACAGTCTCCATTTTTGGTTCTCAAAAAAATAAATAAACTGGGAATTAAACAGAAACCATATGGGAACATAGGGGGAATGTTATGTGTTTGCTAGGTAGTAAAAAGCATTGTTGTCATCTTACAACTTGTAATAACACATTTTCTGAAAGTTAAAGTGATAGTTCACCCAAAAATCAAAACTCTGTCATTATTTATTCATCCTCCAGGGGTGCGTTTCCCAAACAACAACGTAACTCGCGGCTGAACTATCATAGTACGATGCATCGTTTGGGAAAAGAACGATGTAGTGACAAGTGTTTCCCAAAACCCCTAGTCTCTCTGTCGCAGATCCATCGATTGAACCACGTAAGTTATAGCGTAAAACGCCCATAATGATGCCCTAAATAGGGTGGAGTAACTACTTCTTTATCTTGTGCAAGTTATATTGTTTTACACAAACACAAATTTAAAATAAAATCCAATATTAGTTTTGGTAAAAACATGCACTCGTTTTCCATGCTAACTGAAATATATGTAAACGGTACATATAGGGCCTGTTTGCTTTACTAATATTATTGAGAAGTTGAACATTACATATTCTATTCTAAAACATAAAATCACTCACTAAAGCTTACACGTATTCTAATATCATATAGAAATCATATAAACAAATAAATAAATAAATAATGAGGCTATTTATTATAAAATGAAATTTAATGTTTATTATTTATTAGGAAATTTAAAAAATCCTACTTTAATAATAATATTAATGATGTTGATGTTTATTATTATTAAGTAGGATATTGTTTATTTATTTTATTTATTTTTTTTAAAGTCTACTTTCACAATTTGACACATGTAAGCCACTGCAGAATGTTCTAACCAACAGGCCCATGTTATCTACAGTACAGATACTTAATAAATAACCCACTATAAATTAAAAGAATTAACCTATGCTGTGTTTTTTGTTTTCACAAGGTTTGGAGACGTAACATAAATTCCGCTTTTAAATAATAGGTCACCTATAGCTTTCGTCATGAGCCACGGCTGTGTTCAAAATGACATCTATGTTTTCAAAGTGCACTGCGAAGGGAGCACAGTTGTAAACATGAAGAGCGCAAAAACTGAACTGTAAAAATAATTTGAAAGCAAATTACACCTAAGAGAGATGACTTTAATGCTTTTTTATTTTTAATCACTCCAACTTTGAATGTTAGAATGTTCTAAATGAATAGGGCATAGGGGGGATAAGTGGGAATAGAACACAGCCAGGAACTGTGTTTCTAACTTCAGCTCCAGAGGTGTAGTTGCAAGTGCTCAAGTTTGCGACGCAGTTTGTGTATGTTCGTTGGAACGATGGATTTGGGAAATGCCAAATCAATGAACTATGCTTGAAACGATGGAACTTGCGACCTTAGTTGGCTACATATAGTTTTGGGAAATGCACCCCAGTTCGTTCAAACCTGTTTGAATTTCTACTGATAAACACAAAAGAAGATATTTGTGACCCTAGACCACAAAACCTGTCTTATGTTGCACAGTTGTATTTTTTTGCAATAGCCAAATTCGACTTATTCGAATATTATTCATATCAAAACTTGATATTTGAATAGAAATTAGCATTGCTAAGCACCTTTTTAGGTATAGTTTTTCTAAGTATACATAAAAGGAAAACATATTTATTCAGTTTTCAAGTGATGTATAAATCTCAAGTTTCAGATAAATTGGAACCACTTGAGGGTGAGTACGTTTTAATTTTTGGGTGAACTGTCCCTTTAAGTCTTGTCCGTTTAAATTACGTACAATGTGAACGCAGCTTTCCCGCCTTTACCTCATATTATTATCCACTGTTATACACGTTTTCCTCCATTGGCTTTTCGGAGAATGAAACGGTATCTTCTTTATTCCATCGGAAACGTGTCTGTCACAATTTTACATCGTTTTCTTCAGACGCGAAAACGACCGTTTGTTTATAAAGTTCGTTCCCGTGAGAATATGACGAGGGTGATTGGTTGTCGGTTGCTGTTCGCCGAAATTACAAGAGTGAAACTTTATTGTACTCATGTTAAAAGTAGAGTTTAGGACGACCTTAATCTTATTTAGGTTTTCTTTTCCCAGTTTAACCCGTCACACCCTCACATCAGAAACACAAATGCTCGCACAGTAGAACCATCCTTTAGTCATTCACACACACACACACAGACACACACACACGTACGTACAACGACGACCTAATATACCAAAGAAGTCAAGAAACAGATCAGAAATTCATGACAAGCTCAGAGCAATGTTGACCCTTGATCAGTCCTGCACATGGCCGTCTTTTTAATTTTGCCAATAAAAAAAGTCTTGAGATGTCAAAAGCTTGAGATGTGATTAAAGTGTATGATGAAGAGGGGTGAATCTCATGAAACCTGTCAAAAACACAGCCGAGTCATATTTTAGCCCAGGATAAATAAGAAATTTGACAATTCTGAAGGGAAAGATTTGAACTGTCAGAACTGCAGAAGTGTGAGAGAACATATAATTCTGAGAAATGCTAGGTGTAAACTCAGGATTCAGATTTTTTTTCTTGCAGTTCCATGTAATGTCTCACAATTTTGAGTTTTTCCCCCTCAGAACTAAATTGACAATTTTTTAAGGTCCCACATATTTTTGTATAATGCCAAAACATTTAATTCTGAATAATCACAAAATTTATATGATCAAATATTTATAAATAATGCCTGTTTTTTGTTGCACCATTTTTGCTTATTTATGTAGCCACTTATGCACGGTTCACTGTAATGCATCACATGCTATAACAGGCTTGTTATAATTAAAAACTGAAACCACTTTTGTTGCTTGAAATTAAATAAATTCATTAATTTTCCTTCGGCATAGTCCTTATTCGGCGTATGCCCTTCCAGCTGCAACCCAGTACTGGGAAACATCCATACACATTCATTCACAATCATACACTATGGCCCATTTTGTTTATTCAATCCACCTATACAGTGCATCCGGAAAGTCTTCATATCGCTTAACTTTTTCCACACTTTTTTATGTTACAGCCTTATTCCAAAATGGAATAAATTCATTTATTCCCTCAGATTCTACACACAATACCCTATAATGACAATGTGATATAATGTGATATATATTTTTTTTTAATGATATTTTTTTTAATTGTTGCAAATTTATTAAAAAAAGCTGAAAAATCACATGTACAGAAGTATTCACAGCCTTTGGCGTGAAGCTCTAAATTGAGCTCAGGTACATACGGGCTATTTCTCAATATGCGTTCTTCAGCGGTCTTGAGTCCTCCTGTTCTCATGTAACGTCATCATCAGCTGCCAAAGTTCAGTTCCAATACTCAAGACCGCAAGAATGGAGGACGCGTGAAACTTCCCAGATGTGTTCTTGATATCGAGGATGCACCGATGCAGACTTGAGCACACACCTAAATCCTATTGAATATCTTTGGAGAGTTCTGAAAATGGCTGTACACAGTCGCTTCCCATCCAACCTGATAGAGCTTGAGAGGTACCGCAAAGAGGAATGGGCAAAAATGTGCCAAGCTTGTGGCATCATAATCAAAAAGACTTGAGGCTTTAATTGCTGCCAAAGCTGCATCAACAAAGTATTTGAGCAAAGGCTGTGAATACTTCTGTACATGTGATTTATCAGGTTTTATATCTTTAATAAATTTGCAACAATTTCAAAAACTCTTTTTTCACATTGTCATTATGGGGTATTGTGTGTAGAATTTTGAAGAAATAAATGAATTTTATCCATTTTGGTATAAGGTGCACTATAGTGCATGTCTTTGGACTGTAAGGGAAACAAGAGCACCCGGAGGAAACCCACGCCAACACAGGGCAAACATGCAAACTCCACACAGAAATGTCAACTGGCTCAGCTGGGACTCGAACCAGTCACCTTCTTGCTGTGAGGCTAACCACTGAACCACTGTGTCGCCCAAATTAAATAAATATTAATTCAAATAAAATATATCAAAACTTATTATTCTAACTATAATAATAATAATAACGATGATAATACAAAAAATATGAATCTGTATAGGCATACAAGAATACCAAAATCATAAAATAGACAAAAACAACAACAAAATGACTAAACCGTTAACTAAAACTGAATGAAAATGGACAAAATATGCATAAAATAAAACACTGCATGCTTACAACTCCATATAAATGCTTCTTGAGTATGTTTATTATTCATTTATTTTTTCCTGACTGTGCATGTAACGTGACATGGATATGTTTTCGTGAGATTCACTCAGAGTTTAAAAGTCAAATGCAACTCAAAAAAAAAAGATAAGAGAGTCAACAGAAATGTTTAAAACGAATCCAAAAATAATACTTGAGAAACTCACAAAACCCGCTGACTGTAATGGAGAATGGATCAGACATGAACACAAACACGCTGCCTGAATGGATCTCCTTGTGAACTGAATAAAAGAGAAGAAGTCTGAATAAAAACAGATCGAACTCATCTGCCTTTTATTATTATCTTTCACAGCATTGTAACCAAGCGGCGACTTCAGTCAAGGCATCTTAACAAGTTCCCCTTCAGACTTCCCACTAGTCTTTTTCCTTTTAAGATATGAAAATACTATCAAATAAAAAGTCGACGCTACTTTTTAAAGTCTCTTCTGCTTGTACAAACAAGTAGATTATCGATGCAAATACAATCAGTTCAAAGCAAATGAGATGATGATGTTAGTTTACACTGAGCAACAAACAATGAACACAAAAGTGAAATGCTAAAAGTGGTGTGTTTAAAAATGCTCGATGTACAACAAACTCAACGGAAAGAGAATCAAACCATTCACACGACGAGCAAGGCCAAGAATGATTACAGTACATCTCACCAAAATAAACAACAAGTCACAAAATACAGCAGCGCATCTCGTCCAGAAAAATAGGATGACCAATAAAATACACAGATTGGAGACACAAGTGTGTGCTTTGGGTCAGTAATACACATTTAGCAAACTTGCTCACTTTTTCAGGTCGGCTGAAAAAGTTTTTTTTTGTTTTCCAGATAGCAAGATCTGCCACGAGCCAAAGCTTTCTGGGTAAACCTCAAAACAACAGAATACACAATTGTATTTTGCATGAGGAAAATTAGCTGTGTGGAAAACAAATCTAGATTTAAAGGTCCCGTGAAATTAAAATAAAGTTTTTTAGATGTTAGTATCAGTATTGTTAGTTTTTAGTGGCCCATTTCCACTGAGTGGTATGGTACGGTATAGTACAGGTCAGTTATCAGGGTTGCGTTTCCACTGCCAAAAGGGTACCAATGTGTGAAAGAAAGTTCAGTCGACGTCATTCTCGCTTAAGGAAATGTCCACAGTAAAGCTGTACGGGTCGTTCACATATCATATGAGAAGCACTTCTCACAAAACAGATGCTTTATACACATAAACACTTGTGTATAAATGTCCATTACTAACCTTTCTATAAACAGGATTTGATTATAACTGCAGATCAATGATCAATGCAAAATAGCCTACTGTAACGTCTGTAATTATATAAAATAAATAAATAAATGCAACATATATGAACACATACAGACCCTTACAGTCTCCGATATGTTACCAATTACAGAAAAACGTCACACAACATACAATTAGTCCTTATTTGGGTTCCAAAACCACACGCAACATATAGCCCAGTCAGTGCAAACCTCTCATATGTATCTTTAATCTTCACCAGCACATGCAGCCTCTTGTTAGAAAGAATTTCCACCATTCTGAGATCATAATAGTGCAAAAGGTGATGACAATAGTTAAACATTGCAGTTTGTTCATGTTTTAGGTTGCTGAAGGAATCATTCGCTCTATTGTTTTGTCGGGATTCTCCTGTTTCTTCACACATCACTCTCACGTTTGTCTGTTTCTGAAAGGATTGGATGTCAGAAACACTTCAATAATCACGCATACGTTATTATCATCAGCTAAAGATGTTAATTTTTTCATATATCGACATGCGGCGAGCAAAAGCAAGAAAGCGAAACCGCTAGCGCTTTAGACAGCCTTGTAATCAACTACAGGGCACAGGGTAGTTCTGCTCTTTTTCTTGGCCTTGTGGCTATTCATCAAGACAATCACAAGGTTTGTTTGAGCTTGGGTCGACCTTGGCTTGTTTTTATATGTATATATTATTACAGTGTAATGTCTCGGCTGTGGTACGGGACAGTTCACTTTTAGGTTCCCTTTGACAGTGGAAACGGCCATTAAAGCGTAGCGAACGGTACCATAATGTACCACTCAGTGGAAATGGGCCATAAGATATCTGTAAGCTAGTGTGCTGCAAAACAGTGAGAAAATTCATGTTTAGAAGATATAAAACTGATATAAACATATAAAGCTTGAAGTCTGTCACTTTCGCTTAAATGAATCAACGGTTTTATTCCTGTCAGCTCATACTTCAGTTTCCCATCAAATCTTGAGCAATCAAATGCTCTCTAGTATCTGACATGCCCCGTCCCCTTTAAGACGCTTCTCATTGGCTTTTCTTTTGATGCGCTTGAGCTCAACACTCTCGCTGGCAGAGCTGTGATAAAAACAAAACACTATTGGCTGTTTTTTAAAAAGGGGAGGGGCTACACAATGTCCCACCCTCTCTTTGTGTATTGGTTTGGATCAAACATCAAATAAAAATGCATATTTCGAAGCACTTCACGGGACCATTAAGATCAATTCAGTTTAAAGTTACATCTCTGAATTTGTCTCAGGCTCTTGTGTGTTTCACTTTTAGGGCAAATATTAGGTTCTTTTCATTGCATTTAAAGTGAAATACCTGAATGTAAACCTAGGACATTGAGAAAAATGATATGGCACTTGTATCTGAACTCTTCATTTTAATTCCTATGTTAAACGTGTAATATAATGTGTAACATTTGTATATAATAATAATATTATATGTATCTAATAATATTATAAACATTTGTATTTTAAAATGTTAACAGTACTTTACAGAATAAAGCAAAAAGTATGTTTTACTCAAAAACAATAAATTGTAAACGCAGAGAAACTGAGAATTTTCTAATGGTCTCTGAAAGCAGTGCACTGCCTGGCACATTATAACCAATATAGGCTCATTTTGAAAACGTACCCCTGTACACATTTCTGGAGACCGTGATTTATGTAGCCAGAGGTACGTATGGCTGCATTTCATCTTTAAAACAAACGCTATGGGGCAGGATGACGCTGTTTCTTTTTGCCCTACCAGCTGACCGCTTACCTCCGTGTAGATGGCTTTTCCGCCGTTACCAGTTTGCTCAGTAGCTCGCCATGTACGTCAACAGATTTAAGACACAGAAAGGAGTTGACCATGACAACGGAGTTCGAGTCTGGCGAAGAACGGTTCCAGAAAGCAGGTAAAACAAAAACAAAAGGAAAAAAAATTAAATAAACAAGTAAATAACAGAGTGAGAACGACGTAGAATTGGAAAACGTGGTAAAAAAAAAATCAGGTGAGGGCTTTTCTTTTTCTGGGTTGCTTTTCAAAACACTGTCGGTTGGGTTTAGGGAAGTGGTTGGGCGGATCAATCGGTGCTTTTGAAAACATTATCAGTTGGGTTTAGGAAAGGAGGAGGGTGGGTCAGTCAGTCATTCAGTCAGTCAGTCAGTCGACAGCGGCCTCTGGTGGATTTAAGCAAGAACAGCAGGCACTAATGGCACTCGTGAGAGAAATTTGAGATCTCAAAAAGCCTACACAACAGCCTCTGGTGGATTTGCGAAAACAAAAACTGCAAAAAAATTTACCTCCTGGACGTATTTGGAGCTCTCCGGAAATGTATACAGGGGTACGTTTTCAGAATGAGCCTGGGTTGATTAAAACCCGTACTGTTTGGATTTAAGCAAGTAAATACACCTATGATCGGATCTTTATTGCAGTTATCATTATGTTTCTGGCATGTTGTATTTTCGTCAACAACAACAAAAAAATCTCTTTACTCTTGCTAATACAGTGCCAAACATATAGCGCCATGACAGAAACATGTTAATCATGGCAATAAAAACCCATGCATAGATCCTTAAAGGGACAGTTCACCCAGAAAAGAAAATTCTCTCATCATTTACTCACCCTTGAGATATTTTGAAGAATGTTGGAAACCGGTAACCACTGACATACATAGTAGGAAAACAAATACTATGGAAGTCAATGGTTACAGGTTTCCAAAATTCTTCAAAATATAAACACAAGTCAAGATCAAGTCAAGGGTGAGTAAATGATAACAGAAATGACTAAGTATTAGCTCACATGATTATAATAATCTAATAACCCTAACAATAGCCTCTGTTCTCTGCAATAATCAAATTTCTCCTTTGATTTTGGATTGAAATATGACCCAGGCATTTCTTGACAGTTTTTGTTTGACTCTCAACTGAACAGCTCTGACTCGCATATAGAAAGCATCACACCATCCTTTTGTTTTTTGTAAATTGGTCCACACTAGATCAATGGCAGTTTAGGTGCGTAACTGACCTGCTCTGGACCTGTCAGTGACTGGGCTTTACGTGCAGGACAAACCGGACCTCTTGAGGAGCTTTGAGAGAAACAGAGAGAGAGATAGAGATGGTGAAGATGGACAAAAGAGTGTGAACGAGAGTGAGGCTGATCCTCCTCTTCTGGCCGTCATCTCTTGGCTCTTGAGCGCTCATTTGGACCCTGCTGAATCTCTTGAAGTGGAACCCTTGTGCTCTGGCTGAGATTCTAAGGCAATGTCACATTACATATCAAAATGTACAACATCTATACATTGTGCAGTTGTGAGCGGAGGGTGAGATGTGGATGAGAGGTGCGCTCGCGCAGGGGGCGGCTCTATAGAACGGTGGCCTCCATCACTATGGCTGGATCCTCTATGTCCGCTTTACTCTGGACCATCCGCAACTCCAGCTGGGAAGGACTGGGTCTTCTGCCAGGACCTGCCATCTCTGAACATATAACAGAGAAACCAAAGCGTTTCAGTGAGACGTGCTTGTTCATTTAAAGCACAAATGAAATCAAAACTAACCGTATAATTTTGTTAGCTCACATTGCTAGTTTTGTGGTGAACAATTCATCTGTCATTAAGAAAAAAAATAGTTTGCCCTTCTAATCTTAAATTGAAATCTGAAAATGCATTTCCTGTTTGTATTTTTCAGTTAAATTCTCAGATTAGTTCTGTCTGAGGTATTGGGCTTGGCTAACATACTTCACCACACCTCTCCAACTGTCAGTTTTGACACCAAACAGAAACGGTGAGCAGGAAGTGTCTGTTAGGTTGTAATAATTCTTCTTAAACCCATTTCCCGATCAATCTAAATGCCTACTTTACTACATCCAAACAGCTTGCAGTAGATAAAAACAAGCCACGCCCACTGTTTCTCATTTAACATTCTGTTTCTCTTGTTCTTTCTCTTAACATTCTTAACTGGTTTACTATAATGAAAAAAAAAAATGGTCGCAGCTTCTGATTCATGTGGACTTTGGGCTCTATTTTAATGATCTAGACGCAATGTCTAAAGCACATGGTGCAAAAGCATTAAGGGCATGTCAGAATCCACTTTTGAATCCACGGAAAAATATGCTTTGCACC
This sequence comes from Danio aesculapii, assembly GCF_903798145.1. Classification (NCBI taxonomy): domain Eukaryota; kingdom Metazoa; phylum Chordata; class Actinopteri; order Cypriniformes; family Danionidae; genus Danio; species Danio aesculapii. The sequence goes on along the minus strand of NC_079435.1, from coordinate 14,098,366 downwards.
ACAACACATGGTCTAACAGGGTTGTGCTTATTCTCTTAATGAGTTATGGGTGTGTTTTGAGCATAACGTGCATTAAACCAATCAGAGTCTCATCTCCCATTCCCTTTAAAAGTCAATTGTGTTTTTACATGGTGGACTTTATAAGTGGAAAAACTGAACGCTTCACTGGCGAGAAAACAGTTAAGGACCATCTGCATGAAAATGAAGAACGAGCCTTCTCCATTTGGCCTCTTTCCTTTCTCTTTATTTTAATTTTACTCTTTACTCTTTTACTTTCTTGAATAAGGAGTGTTGTACACACTCCACTGAAGACATCCATTAGCCTACATATTTAATTTCATTTTTTAAGTGCAAAGATTTGCTTCAAAACAATTTCTAAATTCAGTTCTAATTTCCAGCAAACTAATAAATGAACAATAATAATGAAGTGTGGTCAAAATCTGAGTTATATCCAAACACGCATCCTATTCTCATGCGTCATATGGTGATGCAAACGTCTCCAAAACCCAACAGATGGACAAATCTAAGCTTGTTTTATTAAAACAAATATAAATATGCATATAATAAATAATTCTGCTAATAATAATAACATTATACAAATGCAAATTGTCATGATTAAACTGAAAAAAGCCCCCCAAAGTGATGAAAGCATGGAGGCAGTGGTTTTTATATTTATGTAGAAAATAATAATTTTCGTAACATTTTAATCCCTTAATTGTTTTCATATTTAAAGATATTTGTGTATTGCTGTACATCTTGTGTGTATTAAGCAATGTGTAAGCGTATGAACCCACATAGGCACATAACTAACGCACTCTGCGCTAGGCTTGACTAGACCTGCTTTTAGATGGTCAATGGCATGGTCTATTTCAGTTCCTTAAAATAGCAACGCTCCAACAATGCGCCTTAACACACCTCTATTTTAGATCAGCAGGCCCATGAGTCCACAAAGTGGTGCAAATGGATTTACTATTTAAACAACGTGACAAAACATGAAAATTAGGGTTGCGTTGGTCTGAAAATGGCAACAAATCGCGCCAAACACACCTTGCACCTTATTGCGCCAGGTGTATGATAGGGCCCTTTAAACCAAAAATTTTGTATGCATTGGCCAAAAGGCGAAATCGAAAAAGCTTTATAATAATTAATTTTGAAAGATCTGTATAAAAACATATGCCAGTGAAATAACCATATTTTATCGAGTCAGTGGTGGGTGTAATTAGTTACAAAGTAACTAGTTATTGCAATTAGATTTCTGAAAAAGTTAAGTAAGGGATTACTTTAAATTTTTCAGTAATTTCTTTCAGTTACTTATACTTCACTTGCCTTGAATACTGTAAAAAATTCAGTAGTTCTGCATTAATCAATTCGGAAATGAGGAGTAACAGAATACAAACATATTTTGGACAATAATTGAATTTTTCAGCTAAAGAACGTTACATTTATCAAAGCAATTGAACATGCTTAAGAAACAATGAATTGAGTCAGAATTTAATGACACTATATGGCATGTATGAAATGGTGGTACAAATATACTTATATAAATAAGAATAATTTATACAATTCTTATAGAATTATAAAATAATTAATATAATTATAAAATATATAATTTTAGATGCATTTAAACAATTTTATTAAGCAGTTGTATGCTTTAAAATAAGAGTTTGGTCTCCTAACATATTTAGGAATTGAAAGATAATATGTTTAAATTCAAATGAGTTTTTGCAAAAGAAAAAAACTGAAACTAAAGTTGACGTTTCTCTTGATTTGTCCTGTTTTTAAAATTGTATTTATATATAATTAAAATTAATTTTACATTTTTATTTATTAATGAAATTCCATTTTTAGTTTTGGCACTGATTAATCTAATGTATATAGACAAATATATTACTGTAAAGCATCATATTGAAAAATAGATCTGTGAGGGGTGTAGTTATTTATGCTGTGTATAGAGTATTTATTATTTATGTACTTGCTATTTTATGATGAAAAATGACATTTTTATTTTAGATTTGAAAGGAATATCATCAGTAGTTTACATAATGAAACAAAAACTTAACTTTACTCAAAAACATAACTAAAAATCATAGTGTGTTCTTTTAATATTTTCCAAAGCTGTACTGTATAAATAATATGTGTGTTACCGTGAGCATAAGATATAGTCCTCTGAATGACGTGATGCATAACGGAGAAGGTCTTCTCACATGCCGTCTGCAAAACAAAGAAGAACAGTAAGAAAAACTGTTGATCAGCATTTTCCTTCAGCGCTGCATGATCACTGTGATGCATTTGTGGCCTGATGATGTAATGCACTGTACCTTCAGGTCTGTTGGGTAATGATGAGTCCAGGCCAACAGCATAGCAGCAAATAGATCACCAGTGCCCACGAACACCGCATCCACTTTCGGCACCTCTATCCGGATCCGCTGGGTCGTCCTCGTCCCATCCGGCATCACTGCATAAACAGGCGTGCAGTGCATCGGTTTATCACGTGTGAATTAGTACACATCTCTCACCGCTAAGCTACACAACACTACACAAATGGTTCAAAGCAATGAACAGAAAATATTTGAATTCATATGCAGTACAATAAGCTCCTATACCAGTGAATTCTGTTGAAATCTGCACAGTGAATCATCTTTCACTGTTCAGCTGTTTGACACACTTTTAAATTCACGATAAAGCAATTTTGAGTTACACACACAAGCAACACACAAGCATACATATGTACATATACACACACACATATATATATATATATATATATATATATATATATATATATATACATATACACACACCCACAGTTGTATATATGGTTCACGGGGACTCTTCGTTGATGTGTATTTTATACCGTAAAAAACAGTTATTATATGGCCTTACCCTAGCCCTAACCTTAACCCAACCCTCACAGGAAACCTGTGGCAAGATTTTAAAGCCAAAACACCCCGTTAAGTATGATTTAAGAACTCTGAATTACGAGTACACAAGGCATGTCCTCTTAAACCACCTTAACAGAGTACACCCATGTCACTACACAAACGTGTCCTCGTTAACCACATAAACAAGTATATACACACACTCTTGAATATATGGTTTACGAGGACTTGTCATTGATGCAATGTATTTTATACCATAAAAAACACTCATTATATGGCCTTACCCTAGCCCTAACCTTAACCCAACCCTCACAAGAAACCTGTGGCAAGATTTGAAAGCCAAAACACCCCCTTAAGTATGATTTAAGAACTCTAAATTATGAGTACACAAGACATGTCTACATAAACCACCTTAATAGAGTACAACTAGGTCATACCCATGTCACTATACAAATTTGTGTTCCTGTAAACCACATAAACAAATACACACGCTTGTATATATGGTTTATGAAGACTCTTCATTGATGTAATGTATTTTGTATTGTAAAATACTTATTATATGGTCTTATCCCAGCAATAACCTTAACCCAACCCTCACAGGAAACAGGAAAAATTTGAAAGCCAAAACATCCCGCTTGGTATGATTTAAGAATTCGGAATTACAATTACACAAGGCATATCCTCGTAAACCACCTTAATACAACAAGGGCATATCCATGTTATCATCCAAATTTGTGTCCCTGTAAACCCGTAAACCACAAGTATACACACATACAAACATGTCTGGTTTACTATCCTTGAAAAAAAACTCTCTATAGATTTTTTTTTATAGTAACTGTATTTCTCAGTGTACCTCAGTTTAGGTCTCTACAGTCACACAAGTTGGTGTGAATTCAGGTTTAAGTGACCACCAGCATATAAAACACACACACACACACACACACACACACACACACACACACACACTTACAGATGCGCTGACTCCCGAGAGACACCAGGAATCTGTCCCCAAGACGAGGCGGCAGGTCAGAGCTGGTAATGACCACAGTGTCTGGACCCATCTTATGCAGTAGATCCATCACCTGAACACATACATTATTATGGTTGTTAATAATAATAATAATAATAATAATAATAATAATAATAGCATAATATTATTATGCAATAAATGGATAACAATAATAACAACATTTTTTTATTAATATTCATATTACTACTACTACTACTACTACATATACTAGTTGTAGTAATAATAAACCAATTCAAAACTTTAGTATTATTATTAATATTATATTGCTATTATTATTTATTAAAAGCATGCTATACTGAATAATTGTAGTGCAGTACTAATATAAATAATACTGTTATGCTTTTTATTACAACTAATATAATAAACCATAATGATAATCCTCATAATAATCCAAATCATCTTGATCAAGGAGCAGTTTTTTATTAAAAAAATTATTATATTAATTTTATATTTAAAAAAAGTTTTATTAGTGGGCGACATGGTGGCGCAGTGGGTAGCACTCTCGCCTCACAGCAAGAAGGTCGCTGGTTCGAGCCTTGGCTGGGTCAGTTGGCATTTCTGTGAGGAGTTTGCATGTTCTCCCCGCGTTCGTGTGGGTTTTCTCCGGGTTCTTCGGTATCCCCCACAAAATGTCCAAAGACATGTGGTATAGACAATTGGCTAAGCTAAATTGTCTGTAGTGTATGTGTGTGAATGAGAATATGTGGGTGTTTCCCAGTGATGGGTTGCAGCTGGAAGGGCATCTACTGTGTAAAACATATGCAGGATAAGTTGGCGGTTCATGCCGCTGTGTCGACCCCTGATTAATAAAGGGTGTAAACTGAAAATAACATGAATGAAGAAATGAAAAGTTTTATTAACAATATTTGCTACTAACGACAGTAATAACAATACAAATTTGTATTATTAGTGATGCTTCAAAATAACAAATATATAATTGTTAAATAATACATAATAATATAAAATGTAATGTTTGAAAATAATTTTTATTATTAAAATAATATTATTACAATCAAATAACATTCTATGACATTAATATGGCGAATTACATATATTAATTTCCTTAGAGAAGTTTGAAAACATTATTCAATTATTGAAAAGCATTATTCTTAATATTAATGACAGCAAATGATAAACTATTTATATAAAAAATAATTATATAACATGAAAACCAAAATTTTAAATGAAAAGGATTTGTGTATATAATTTGTATTCACATTTTTTTTCTCCTTCCGTCATTTCTATAAACCGACTTTCAGAGCCACTCCTCATATATGCATTTAACCTCACCTCAACAGCATCTTTCTCTGTGCTGATATTCTTCCCTGTCAGCAACCTAAAAAGAACATAAAGAGTTGAGAAAATGTATAGAAAAAAGATATAAAACGATGATTTGCACGTACAACCACAGCTGAACACCAGGTGGCACTACAGTACCACTCATCTATCAGCAAAAGCCAGAGGTTTGACATTTGCAGCACTGAATCATCCAATCACAAGAGCTTTTCTACTCACTCGGCCTCAAACTGGTTGGGTGTGATGATGTCGGCCACCGGGACCACTTTATTCTTGTACACGGGATGGAGATTCTGGGGAACATACTGCAAAAGGACAATGAAGAAAACTATATTCAAATCTCATTCTGAATGCTGAAGGAAGATATAAGAGAGAAAAATGAATAAGAGAGCTTACCATTGAACCATGGTCACCTAAGACAGGGTCACAAACTGACAGAAGAACAGAGAAAAACTAGTTACACTTTAATCTGCAAGTGTTAATGTACACTACTGTACTGTTCAAACTATTTCACTGTTTCTGAGAAAAGTCTCTTTAGTTAAGCAAGGCTACGTTAATGCTAATCTTGTGAAAATGCTTGCCATTTAAAATAAATATAAAATGAATTCAAATAAACAAAGAAAGCTTTATTTTCGGCATCATTCTTCCCGTCTTTAGCGTGACAGGACCCATCAGAAATTATTTGGTGATCTTTAATATTAATTACATGCTGGATATTACATATATATGTATAAAATAACTTTTATTCAACCAGCAAGGTTTTTTTATGACTGAAAATGACACAGGCGTCTCCCAAACACAATAAGACAATGTACAAGATGCATCATTGTAGAAAAAACAATTTTCTTAGCTTTTATTCACATTTTAACAAAAGTGGCTTGTCCAAAATTGTTCATACCAGTCTCAGTATTCAATAGAAAAGGTTTTATTGGCTTTTACAGCAATCAAATGCTTGCTATAATTGCTGACCAGCTTGCTTTGCTTGTCTACACTGGTATTTTTGCCCATTCATCTTTAGTGATGAGCTCCAACTCTTTTAGGTTGGAAGGTCTACTAGCCTTTAGCTCCCTCCACAGATTCTCAATTGGATTTATGTCAGGACTCTGGCTGGGCCACTTCAAAACATTAATGTTTGATGAAACGTTATTGGATTATAGGGTAAAGTCTTTTCAAGTAACTTTAAGTCAGAATTTGCCAGAAGTATGAATAATTTTCAGGCTTGACATATATACATATACAGTATTTAAATTAAAGTTGAAAAAAAAAAAGTAACATTATAAATGCCTTATATGTGGACAAAAAGTTACCCCCTAAATTCAGTTTTACACAACAAAATACATATGTTTCAAGATTAGAAGAGTTAATAAATATGTAAAAATAAACAAATTAATAAACAATAAATTATATATATATATATATATATATATATATATATAAATATATATATATATATATATATATATATATATATATATATATATATATATATATATATATATATATATATATATATATATATATATATATATGAAAAAGACAAATGCAATGAATACTTTTATTCCGCAAAGATGCATTAAACTGATCCACAAAATTATATATATATATATATATATATAATTATATATTTTTTGTGGATCAATTTAATGCGTCTTTGCGGAATAAAAGTATTAATTGCATTTGTCTTTTTCGCACCAGTCGGATTTCCATCCTAGGGTGAAGCAAATCTGTTCAAAGTTTGCAATAATAAACCAAAAATATATCACAAATGCAAATTCGGTGCATTTAATTTAAGTTGTTAGAGCGGCTGACTGTAGTATTGGTAACCTAGTAACCAACATTAATCAAGGCAAGCATAATGGTCGTGTGGGTGTAATGTTAACTAAATCAAAGATTATTCGGCAAATGTATTTCGATCTCCCATTATTCCTATCAAGCCTTTTTTGACCAATTCCAAAACCACCTCAAGCGATTATAAAAATGTTTTAGCAAATTAAGGTTTTTGTTGTTTCTATCGCTTAGTTCTCATTCAATACTTCAAAAGCCGCATTAACACGGGCTGATGGAAATCGAAACTTTGGATCTGTTTAAACACCTGTAAAACTACTTGTGCATAAATGTAGTGTCTATATCTATGTGGCATTTCTGTTCACTGATAATAAAAGAGAGTAAAACACTCACCATATACGAGGTTAGGATTGGCCCTCTTCAGCTCTTGTACAATATCAACCACCATCTCCAGAAATGATGTATCTCTAGTGTAACCTGCAGCAACAGAGAGAACAGAGCTTTTTATCAACACAATTTGTTTTTCTGCTGGCAACTTCTGATGCTTGACTCCATTTGTCCCGGGTCAAAATGTTCTTTCTGGCTGAAGTAGAAAAACTGACCACTTGACACAAGTAAGAGGGTCATCCTCAGATTATTCTCATTCAGCCTGAGAACATCGAAATGGGTACAGGTTTATTTTAGCATTCCTGATATAGTAGGTTTCACACAAAGTTTCATTTAATTTTACTTAAAGATTTTCTCTTGTAATTTTAATACATTTTTAACAGGTTTTTTTCATTTTCATTAGTTTCCACTTTTGAATAAATGTCCATTTTTACCATAAAAAGTTTCTAAGTTTAAATAAAAATAAGAAAGTTGAAATAAAGTTTTCAGTTAAGATTTTTTATAAACAAAACCTTTTCAGTTACATGATTTTAGTTAACCATAACAGTGTTGCTGAAAGTTTTATGAAGGTAAATGCAAGATATTTGAAATTTTTTTAATTTACATCAAATAAAAAAGACCAATTCAATAGTTTTTTAATAAATTATAATGTCCCAAAGGAAAAGACAAGTTTTAGTAGCAGCACTTCAAAGTAAAACACTGATTTTCATCCCAAGAAACTACTGACTGATATTGCTGCACAAACATGATGATCTTAGTATTTTTGTCTTGTTTTCCAGTGATAAAATAGCACAAAATGTTGAGTCTATCTTTCTGAAAACTATCAAATTTAAGTGAATTCATGGTTTGTTTTAAAAAGTATAACCACTTATTTGTTCTCTTCTACTTATGGCATAAGCTCATACTTTGTAAAATGTCTAAAATAAATCAATAATCTTTAGTTTGCATCTTAACTAGACGCCTTTTGATTTTAGGGTGTACAGATATTTGTACTGGAAAACATAACAACGGATATTTTTTTGCATTTATTGCAATGAGGACCTTATTAAGACTTTGTAAATTAAGATTTTTAGACCTGACAAGACTTTGATTAATAACTCAGATAATATTCATGCATAATTTTAATAATTAAATATTACTACAAAACAGTTGAACTACATGTGAAACAAAATTGAATATATACACCGTATACCTGGCACCCCTGCAGAAGCTATTTTCATTCATTAATTTTCCTTCGGCCTAGTCTCTTATTTATCAGGGGTCACCACAGCGGAATGAACCGCCAATTATTCCAGCATATGTTTTACGCCCTTCCAGCCGCAACCCAGTACTAAGAAACACCCATACACACTCATTCACACACACACACACACACACACACACACACACACACACACACACACACACACACACACACACACACACACACACACACACACACACTATACACAATTTAGCCATCCCAATTCCCCTATAGTGCATGTCTTTGGACTTAGGAGGAAACCGGAGCACCTGGAGGAAACCCATGCGAAGACGGGGAGAACATGCCAACTCCACACAGAAATGCCAACTGGCCCAGCTGGGACTCGAACCAGCGACCCTCTTGCTGTGAGGAGACAGTGCTAACCACTGAGCCACCGTGTCACCCTGTAGTTACTTTATTTACAGAAAAAAAGCTCAATTCAATAAAACCTGGACAACGCAAAACACACCTTGCAATATATTCAAATAACCCATTAAACCTGAAACTCCATGTTCAACAGACCAAAGCATGCAGAGGATGTAGAGTAAAGTGGTGTTGTAGCAGTGAAAGTGTCAGGGTCAGTCTCCAGCTATCGGTCATGCAGCGACTCCGTCTCTACAGTCAGGTAAATAAATCCTACCAGTGACTCATCTGACCTTCACTGCTTTTCATGATGTCATAGAGTGACACACACTAAAATCGCACTGCGACAACACAAAACACGGCTAAAAAGGTGTGTGGGAGGATTGCAATAGTAGTTCAAAACAATTCACAATATGAAATCACAGCTGGGATTAAAAATACTGCAGTAGGAATAACGTCTAGGTGTTCGGCTGGTTATAGGGTCACTATGATGAAGGTGGGATACAAAATTAGTATGAAAATATTTTTTTATAATAATTTTAAGCGCAAACCACTACCAAAAACCAGACAATTTCACAGAGATGTCAATATTTTGCATGCATAAAAACAAGCATATTGACAGCAACTTCTCAAAGTAAAAGTTTAGTTTAACTTGACAGAAATAAAGGCTTAGTAATGTTAAACAGAAGAAAGGACTGTGCTTTTCAAAGTAACACCAATAACATTCATTCATTCATTTTCCTTCGGCTTATTCCCTTATTCATCAGGGGTTACCATAGTGGAAGAAACAGCCATCCATTCCAGCATATGTTTTACGCAGTGGATGCACTTCCAGCCCTCACACTCATTTACACACTTATACGTGAGGATCTTAGATACATGAGCCCAGGGCTCCCTCCCGTTTCATTGGGTGAGAGGGGAGTCTGAGCTTAGGTAGGTCTTGAGAACTCCATTGTATTATGCTAGGAAAAAATGGGGATGAGTTGGGGTGGTTGAGGGAGTTCTTCAAGACAAAGATGGTTAGGTAAGGAAATCTAGCTATTTATGTGTGTTTGGATTTGTTTGACTGGTATGTCATGTGATTGCTAATGTGGGACAAACCTTGGTCAATCATAATGTGATGCTCTAAAAATTAGTTTCTAAGTAAACTTTACTTGTGAGGGCAAATTAATTTTTAGAAAATAATGAAGTGCACAGATACATCGTTTATAACAAGAACTGCTATTTGTGTATAAAAATAAGAATACATTTTGATTTCACAGCAACTTTAAGTTACGTTTTATTTATGCAATTGTAATTTAAGATTGTTAAACTACAATTTTAGCACTTCCAATTAATTAAACACGCTTTTGAATACAAAAGCAATGTTAGCTAGCTACTTAACTATTTATTACACTATACAAGGGGTGACCAACCTTGTTCCTGGAGATCGACCTTCCTGCAGATTTCAGTTGCAACCCATATCAAACACACCTGCCTGTAATTATCAAGTGCTGTTCAGCTCCTAATTAATTGGTTCAGGTGTGTTTGATCAGGGTTGGAGCTGAACTTTGCAGGAGGGTCGATCTCCAGGAACAGGGTTGAGCACCACTGCACTATACAGTGTCAAATGACCCTTCAGAAATCATTCTAATACAATTTCTTATAACAAATTTTTAACAGAATCATGTAGAAATGTTTCTGCTAAATAGTTTTTGCAAAAGGACAAAACAAGATCCTCATTTACATTACTGTGTCTCTCTTGGACTGTTGGTATGTTCCTCTTTTCCTCCCTTCTGTGTTTTTCCTCTATTTGCCTCCTCTGAAGGTGATGGTAAAGGAGAGGGCGTGCATCAGAGACTTCTCATCTGTTTTTACACACTCAGCAGAGCGGAGCGTCTGAGTGTGTGGAGCTCCAGCGAGACCGTGTGTGTCCTCTACGATCCCTCAGTGCAGTGATTAGCAGAGGAACAGAGATCTGCTCATTTCCTGACTGACTACAGGCTAACCAAATCTAACATAGTAAGACACACACAAGACTAACAGATCAACTAGAGTTTCACATTCACTGAGAAACGCTTGTCGTCAGTGCAACACTAAATAGCACAATGCTAATGTTTGAGCTTCTTCAGTGATGGCATTTCATGTACTCAGTTGATTTTTTCATTCATTCATTTTCCTTCGGTTTAGTCCCTTATTTATCATTTTATCAAGTCAAGTCTAAGACTTTTTAAGACCTTTTAAAGTCCATTATGAGTAAAATTTTAGACTTAAACAGGGCTAAATGCTAAGGATTTTTTAATCCAGAAAATCAAACATAATAATAAACAAATACATTTTAGCCACATTTAAAACGATGTGCCAAACCCAGCTATCAACATATTTGTATTAAAAAAAGACAAGCTTTGAAAATATATATAACCTAAATATAAATAAATTTACATTGACATATGAAAATGAGGATGAATTTAAAATGATTTAAGACCTACAAAACATTCTTCCAGTGAATTTAAGATTTTTTAAGGCCTAATTTAAGGGTGCTTTCACACCTAGACTTTTGTTTTGGAATCGGTCTTGTTTCCCCAGTTAGCGTGGTTCGTTTGTTTGGCATATGTGAATCCAGCATTTGCTCTCGAATCTGTGCCAAATCAATCGGTCTGAGATCACCTGAATGAGGTGGTCTCGGCTTGATTGAAATGAACTCTGGAGCGGATCGATTGTAGTGAGAAAGCAAAACGAACCGAGTCCGGCTACATCACAGTGTATTATGAACATGTAATAGGCATATATACGGCTTTATGAAGAGAGAATTATGAGTAGGGTGAGATGTCAGTCCTAACGGTAAATGTGCGTTTCATGTAAAATACGAAAGTGACAGCATGTTCACTATTAACGAGAGCTGTTTATCCGTTAGGAAAACTGACCAAACTGCAGTCTTGGTTTATCTGTTATTTCTCTCTTTAATGTAAAGGCTATAATGCATAATACTAGCCAAAGGGGAGTCTTACATCTGATTTATACTTGGTCAAGATGTCTGTGGGTGTCACCATTCAAAATTAAAGCACAGCTTTTTGCTTATGTCTTGTTGCTCATTGACATAAATCAAAATAAGGACGCATGATAGCTGAGCGCCACTCTCCGAAATAAACCATGAAACTCTGACCAATGTGAGGAGAGTTTACTCGCACGTGACTAGTTTCAGCTCTTTTGCTTCGTTTTGAAACTTTGTCTTGTGAAAGCGAACCGCACCAAGAACAAAGTGCAACATTGTAACAATTTTAATCCCTGTTTCGGAACCCGTGGACACCTTGGTATATAAATGTGTTAGGCTGTCCCCGGGGCCCATTGGATATATATATATATATATATATATATATATATATATATATACACATCACTCCGTGCTATTAGGCAATTCTATCATCCAACTTTGTCCTCAATGTGGCATGACTACAAGTTAAAACACTGACCTGTAAGGACATAGTCGTAGTGGTTGACGTTGTTCAGTTTGATCCCTTCATACAAGACGTGAAGTTCATCGGCGGTCAAGACCTGTCCCTTCCAGTGAGCGTAACCTGAGTAAAGACAGATCACAGGTCAAACACACATCTGAAAATCCAGTGTTGAAGCTGATGTCTGAGAAGCTCTGATCACATGACACTCCCTGAACATCTGACTGTTCTCAGATCTGCGTTGGATCCCAATAAAAGCACGAAGTGTTTCGTCAGAGGCCATTGCTATTGCCGCTAGAGCTGTGATGTCACATTTCAGGTGAGTCACTGAGTCGGTCACATGGTGTGTTTCTTGTTGCTAAGAAACAGGACAGAGGAAAGCCTGAGGGGCTGAATGAAAAAGACGCATCATTGTAGCCTTGATGTGTGCGTGTGTGTGTGTGTGTGTGTGTGTGTGAGAGAGAGGGAAAAATGACTGCAAAGGGGAATCTGTGATAAGACGGGTGTCTGTCGTCATCATTTTCTGCTGCCGCAATTCTGCACTGCTTCTCAGCTGGATCCCCAAACCTCTAATCCCAATGGCTTCACCCACATGGATCATGCAGATACTCTACATCTGCTTAAATCACGATCAGGGGAAAACATTCACAAGCTGCCCTGTGAGGTACACGCTGTCTCTGCCCATAAGGCTTTGCGGCGCCCATTGATATTCTGAATGTCACAACCTGCAAATACATTTCCAAGGTCAAACTGTAAAGTCCTGAAGGGAATGTCCTGTTTGGAGATCCCATTAAAAGGACATTTAGATGCTGATTAACCAGCACTGACTTAACAGATTTAAAGGGATAGTTCAGCCAAAATTTAAACTCACCCGTAAGTGGTCCCAAACCTTTTTTCTATTGAATACAAAAGAAGATATTCTGAAAAATGTTAGAAACCTGTAAAATAGTATGGAAATCAATGGTTACCGGTTTCCAACATTTTTCTAAATATCTTATTTTGTGTTCAATAGAAAAAACAAACTTAAACAGGAATGTAACAGGAAGTAGATTGTAAGTAAATGATTGAAACAGAAACAGAATTTTCAGTTTTGGGTGAACTGTCCATTTAACACTACGGGCTCTATTTTAGCGATCTACGCGCAAAGTCTAAAGCGCATGGCACAAACACATTAAGGGCGAGTCTGAATCCATTTTTGCTATTTTATGGATGGAAAAATACGCTTTGTGCCGCGACACATGGTCTAACAGGGTTGTGCTTATTTTCTTAATGAGTTATGGGTGTGTTTTGAGCATAACGTGCATTAAACCAATCAGAGGAATCTCCCATTCCTTTTAAGAGTCAATTGCGTCACGCCATGGTGCATTTGCTATTTACATGACGAACTTTGTAAGCGGAAAAACTGAACGCTTCACTAGCGAGAAAACAGTTCAACAGAACATCTGAAGCCCGACGATAAAGAACGAGCCTCCTCCATTCGGCCTCTTTACTTTCTCTTTACTTTACTTTTACTCTTTACTCCTTTACTTTGGTGGATAAGGAAACAATGTTGTACGCACTCCACTGAAGACATCCTTTAGCCTACATGTTTAATTTAGTTTAAGTGCAAAGATTTGTTTCAAAACTATTTTTAACTATTTTCCTTCACTAATTTCCAGCAAACGAATAAATCAACAATAATAATGAAGTGTGGTCAAAAAACCTTGCAGCAAACCGCCTGAAGTGGAGGTGCAGGTGAAGTCAGGTGAAAAGAACATGATGTGTGTCTGAGGACAAGCGAGTTTGCTGAAAGCAACGACAGCCAGGAAGCCACCTATCGATGCAACTTCTGCGGCAAAGAATGCCTCTCCCGTATTGAACTCTTCAGCCAACAACCACACAGTCTCAGAAAATCAGTCATGCCTCAAGATAAGAATTAGGATATGTCATCCATGGTCAACGCTGACCAACGGAGGCCTACTGCGTCTCCAAAACCCGACTGGCAGACAAATCTAAACTAGTTTTGATTAAAACAAATATAAATATGCATATATTAAATAATACTGCTAATGATAATAACAATATACAAATGCAAATCATCACGATTAAACTGAAAAAAAAAACCCGAGATGAGGCATGGAGGCAGTGGCTTTTGTATTTATGCAGAAAATAATAATTTTCATAACATTTTAATCCTCTAATTGTTTTCATATGTAAAGATATTGTTTATTGTTGTACATCCTGTGTTTATTAAGCAATGTGTATGCGTTTGGACCCACATAGGCACATACCTAACGCGATCTGCGCTGGACTTTAGACCTGCTTTCAGCTGGTCAATTGCGCAGTCTATTTTAGTTCCTCAAAATAGCAACAAGCCAACAATGCGCCTTAATATGCCTCCATTTTAGATCGGAACACCCATGAGTCCACAAAGTGGTGCAAATGGATTTGCTATTTAAACAATGTGGCGCAAAACGTAAAAATGACTGTTGCACTGGTCTAAAATAAGCAACAAATTGCGCCAAACACATCTTATGCCTTATTAGCGCAGGTCTATGATAGGGGCCATAGTGTGTTTTGAGTATGACATTCATTCTATATGTGGCTGGAAAAAATGTAGATGCCTTAGATGCTGAAATCTCTATTAGACTACAGCAGAGGTGAATAGCTTCATCTCTAGCAAATAATCAAACAGAACTCAAAAATGACCAGAAATAACACGTCTTCCTACAGCTAATTTACAGCCTAATTAAATCAAGTGCTGGGCAATTAGACGCATACACAGATAATTACACAACTGCTGAAAAAGTTTAAGGTCAGTTTGGGGAAAGTTTTAGGGAAAAATAATACTTATTCAGCAAGAACGTATTAAATTGAGTGAGAAAAGGGTACTTATGACGATTTTTACATTCACTCATTTTCCTTCGGCTTAGTCTCTATTTCAGAGGTCGCCACAGTGGAATAAACCACCCACTATTCTGACAGCGAATGCCCTTCGAGCCGCAAACCAGTACTGGGATACACTCTCACATTCACACACTCATACACTATTTGCTAATTCAGTTTCTTCAATTCACCTATACTGCATGTCTTTGAACTGTGGGGGAAACCAGAGCACCTGGCGGAAACCCACGCCAAAAAGGGGGAGAACATGCAAACTCCACACAGAAATGCCAACTGGCCCAGCTGGGACTCAAACCAGCAACCTTCTTGCTGTGAGGTGACAGTGCTAACCATTGAGCCACTGTGCCACCCTTAAGATTTTACATTGCAGCAAAAAGGGTCAAACTGATTTTCTAAAATGGTTTAAAAATAATTTACAGCTAACATTATGCAGCAAACTCTTATCAACACTGATAACTACAAAAGCAAATCAGCATAATGATATTAGTTTTGACACTCACTGAAGACTGGAATAATGATGATGAACACTAAACACTGCCAAGCCAACCACACTAAGTAATTACATCTTTAAATTTATTTTAAATATGTTATATTAAACTTGTTACTTGTACAAATTGTTACTTGACAGTCAAAAATCTTTCTGTTTTTAGTTAGTTTTTTTTTTTTTTTATTAAACTGATGCTGCCTTAACATAAAAACAAACTTTAAGAACAAACTTTTGAATACCACCCAGCTGGCACAGGACGTCAACATGATATCAGATTGACGTTGTACCCCAACGTCTTGGGGATGTTGCATTTTGTTTGAAAATGAAAATTGGTCAATGTCCAACATCCAACCTAAAATCATCCAAATAGCAACGTCTAATGATGTTACAGCTTGACATTGTGTGGACATTACCACTATGACGTCTATCCTATACCTGACGAATAAAATGTCAGTATTTGACGTCAATATGACGTTGGTTTAAGATGTTGGCTAGATGTTGGATTTTGGTCACTTTCCAACACAACCTAAAATCAACCAAATATCAACGTCATTTGATGTCGTTATTGGACAATAAATTAACATCGTCTGACGTCACAACCTTAATCTAACCTGATATTAACATCTTATGATGTTTTGTGCCTGCTAGGAATTTTGTTATGGTCAATAACCAATAAATGAATTGTATTATAAATCAATAATTAGGGGTCTCAAAGTTAATTGTTTCTTCAAAGCATTGCGATGCAGACGCAAACAATTCGGTATCGGTTCAGTAATAATCATAACCGGTTATTATGTATTACAAATAATATACAAATATAAATATATTTATAAATTATACATTTATTACAAGAATTATTGTGTTGCTAATTAAAATATCAAATTGTGTATGGAAACCATCGTCAATGCACAGTGATGCATCGAGATATCGCATTGAACCGTCTCAATGGCATGATAATCGATGGCATAATAATCGTAACCGAACCGAACTGTGAGACCAGTGTAGCTTCACACCCCTATCAATAATCCTATTTTATTGGGGGGGGGGGGGGGGGGTCACTAAAAATTGATTGCAGATACTATCATCACAGTTCAGACAGACAACATCTATTAGAGAAATTTTTATTTTAATTTTTAAACAAGATGCTAATGGTCTAATCTGATTCAATGATCTATGCTCAGCTAAGCTAAGCATTCAGATCGTCTGAATGGATTCAAAAGTGGTAAAACTCGACTGTTTACCTCTAGAGGAGTCGTAAAATGAGCATCCTTTTCATAAGTTCTTATTAAAAGTGGCCATACACTCACTTTACACCAGCTACTTATGATTTCAACTAGCCATGTGCTAAAACAATGCTATCAGGAGTGCTGAATTGTTGCTCCACATACAATATCAGCCTTAATGTGTCCCCAGGCCTAAGCCATGTATCTAAGTGACTACAACTTCACAAATCCTCATGAGAATCTCTCCAGCGTGCAGCCCTGAGACTCCTGGTACCCGATTAGCTGTGCTGACAGCAGCTGCTGGTTTGGGAATAACAAGTGAGCCAGCATCACAAGAGTCTGTGTGTCCCTCCATCTATAGGCTTAAATGCTTTTACAAAACCAAACTCAAGTGACAACATTACAGCCCTGAGGTGAAGAAAGCAGCCGAGCGGAGATGGAGGCCAGTCGCAGGGCAAGAGCCTACAGTAGCTTGGGCCACGTGTTGTTTAGACTACTGATCCAGGACCGGTTAAAGGTTGAACTACTTATACGCTTGAAATGGGATGAGTTTATAAGAAGCTGGTCCTGAAACAGTGTTTTAGGCAATTGGATAGTTAACCCTCTACCACATGGTTTTGCCAAAATGCAACATGATATTTATGTTCATTTGCCTGCTACTGTTTCTGTTTCCAACATTGAATTTTTTTGTTGGAAAGAGAAGACCTTAGTGTTGCCAATGATGCAATTTCTGACAGACTGGCGTTCATAGTAAGAAGTTGCTGAATGCAAATGTAAACGTTAATAAAAACAAAGGATCGAATTAAGTCAGATCCACAAAAAAAAATCTGAAACATCACCTCCAGTAAGTTATGATGACATATTCACATCTCAATTTATTTTATTTTTGTTATTCTCAAATTAGTTTTTTGTAAATCGATCAAATGTGTGTGTTGCCAAATGTGGAATATGCAATATTGCAATAGGTTAGCCAGCTAGCAAGGTCAGCTGTGAACTTTTAATTTGTAACAATAACAACATGAATCCTAGTAATATAATGTTGATTACTTGTATGTTAATGGCATTAGCATCATGGATAAAATCTAGTTTTAATGGCAATACTACTTTTGAATAGATATGAAAACAGTGTTCACCATGTTCTGTGGTAAGTGAAACAACAAGAGGGCAGAAATGGCTCCTCCTGCAGATGAAAGTGAGGATGAGACTGGTTTTAGTGACCATGAGAATGACGCAGATTGGACATTTGATAAGAGCAGTGATGGAAACAGTTCGCTGTGAGTTAGCTATGACTAGGCCCACACGGAATCTGCGCGTGCAGAATTCCGCAGATTTTCCGCAGAATTCCACAGATTTTTAGTTAATTCTGTTCATTTACTTGTGTAAATGTGTGTAAATCTATATTCAGTTTTTTTTATTAATTACAGTAATATTATTGACTAATATGAACATGTTCATCTGATTAATGTACAATGCTGTTTGTACAGTAATATTTTCTGTCTTTCAGTAGATATGTTATATGAGAGACTTGCTTTGTTTACCAAATAAAGTGAATCTTATTGGATTTTTTTTTGACCAATCAAATGGCTTTGAAATCTTTATACCCACTTCCCCAGTACGTGCTATTATGCTCTTGGCTAGGCTGACCCAAAAATGAACCTAATGGCTCAGAACAGAGAGCAAGTGGGGTAAAATTGTTGAGAAAAGCAAGAAAAATGTCAACAGCAAACAAGACTGTCAAGGTTTTCAGTCATTCATAGTCTAATGCTGATGATAAACAGGGCAACTTTTTGAGCAATGTTAGCGTCAATTTTACAGAGTGATGTGGCTTGGCTACTTTTCCATTAACAACGGTTAACAATATTGTATCTGTAACCCTGTAAATCTGTAAAATTTGCCAAGCAACAGTGCTCAAAATGTATCATCAGCATCAATGTTTGCAGCTGGACTTTTTTTGTTGCTGTTGCCTGAATTAAATTCATATAGATCAGAAAAATATATGCTACCTGTTTATTTTAGTATGATCATTAAACCATTTTAAAAATAGCATTTCACTAGGGAAATGTTATATTGCAGTGCTCAACAAAATCCAACATTTTCCCAGTATCATCCAGCCCTAGTTTCCAACTTCCATAACCCAGCTGCATTCTTTACATTAATGGTCTTACTGTCAGTTCCAGGAGGGCCACAACTCTGCATAGTTTAGCTCCAACCACCTCCAACTTACACCTGCTTAATAGTCTCTAGTCTTAAACACCTTGATCATTTGGATCAGCTGTGTTTGATTAGGGTTGAAGCAAAACTGTGCAGAGCTGCGGCCCTCCAGGAATCCAGTTTGAGACCTACGCTTTACATTTTCTTGCGTTCCTGCATGCTAATAAACCATGTCATATAGTTGAGTTCATTGAGCAGTACTTGAACGAGCACTCCAGAAAAGTGATCTTAGTAAAGCACAATGAAATAAGAATGAAAGATCCACCGGTCATTTAAGATGCATCTGCACACATTAATAACTGGTGGAAATAGTTATGCATCTCAGCTGACCACCTGTGATGATACACATTAGCACAAAAAAATATCTTTCAAGTAGGTCTGGGCGATATGGCAAAAATGCAATCTTGATAATCATGATATGGAGATTTCAGGAGATTTACTGTATATATATACACCATATATATACGAATATAGTGCACAAGTCATGTTGAATTGCATCAGCTTTTTCCCGATCTCTAAATAACAAAAAAGTCCTTTTATGTTTTAAATTAGAAGAACAGTACTGGTGGAACAGCATGAGGGAGGCTAAACAACTAAATAAAGAGATCAGCAGGAACAGTGTGTTTAAAAGCAGGTGACTAAAAGCAGTCTCCTCTTGCAAGCAAAACAATGATAAGACCCACCAGATCTAAAGTGCACTATCCAAACAAGAGAAAACGGATCACGGTATTCCTGCTCTTCTGAAAGTACTGGGATCAGTGCTTGGCCTGTTTGGACAGCTCACTATCTGCACTTATCTACTCACTTACAGCTTAGAACGAACCATCACAACATTCGAATGCAATATGCTTTAATCATTTTAATGAAGCATCTCGTGTTAGAATGAAGAAAATAGGTCGAGGGGCACTACAGAGAGCACTGAACGCGAAAATGAATTCGGGTGCAAACGTTACATGCAAACACAGGTAATTCAAAAACCACAGGAAACTGAAGGGAGTTTTTCTATACTGTTCATTTGTCAAGTGTTACTAACCTAATATACTGTGGAATACATTTTGATTCAGGTTCGTTGGATATTCAGCCAGGGAAACTTTTTTGTCAGATTAACTTAAAATATTAACCTCACATTCACAAATGTTTGAAAGGCCCTTTTTTGCATGCTACGGGTTAGAAAAAAAGGGTAATTTCAAATTTTCATTTCATAATTCAGACTTTTTTTCACAGAATTAAGAGAGAGAAATAACTTAAATGCAAGATATAAACTCAAAAAAGTCCAAATTTCTTTATATAACTTGTAACTATATAAGTACTAGTTTATAATAAAGACACAATTCTCAAAGACTCACAATTTAGAGTTTATAACTTGTTTTGTTACTTATTTCACTGAAGAAAATGACAGAATCACAGAAGATTTGAGAAACATGCTAAAATGCTGTATTGTTTGTGACATTAACTTTGCAACCTATGTGACTTTTGACTACACAATGTTAAAAACCCTTTGACATACAGTATTTGCGGTGTTTAATGTTATGGACAGTGCAAAAAGGATTCCATCTGGCCCTAATTATGACATCATACCATTCTACTCATCAAAGCATGCGTTACATCATAATAACAAATGATGAGATTCCACAAACGTTTAAATGCACATAATTGCTTGATCTAGAAATGCTTTACAAATGCTACTGTTTGACGGCAATAAGCAGAAAGATTGTGTCAGCCTACCTGTGTGGTTGGAGAACTGTACAGAGTTGATCGAGTCCACCTCAAACCCCATGACCTGACAAACAGACACATATTATTATAAAAAAAATAGCAATAAATACACTGAAAAAAATTATTCAAAGATGATTCCTTGGATTTACTCAATTTTTTTACGTTAAGTGGTTGTAAACAATTTATCTTGGCTGAATTTAAACAAACAAATTAAGTTGAACATTATTAAATTTAATTTGTTTGTTTAAATTCAACACAAATAAATTGTTTGCAACAGTTTTGCATGCAACACTTTTTTCAGTGTACATAAAATACTACAAATACAATTAACACTACACTCTCAGAAATAAAGGCACAAGAGCTGTCACTGGGGTGGTGGTGGTGGTACCTTTTCAAAAGTTATATATTTGTACTTAAAGGGTCCATATTTGTACCTCAATGGTTTATATTAGTACCTTCAAACTTCAAGAGGTACACTTCCAGACTTTTTAGGTACTAATATGTACCCTTGAGGTATTAATAAGGACCCTTTTAGTTTCAAATGTATACCTTTGACCTTTGAAATATGACAAAACTCATGATTATTGACATTATTAAGATTATTATTATTATTAACCCATGTCAACTCAACCTCTATAAATTCATTGGGTAAATAATCAAAGGTATATAAAGAGAACATGCTGTTTTTGCTATTTTTTTGCTACTGATGCTATTTTTAGCCAGTTCTGGATTTGTTTTCTCAGTTAGAAACAATCAGTCTCCTTTGTTTGAAAACTATTACTTTTGTTTGCAAATCCATGCACATACATATATATTACATTATAAAGAAAAAGAAAAATGAAACATCATTTGGCCTCTTTAGCGAGATCTGAAGGTGCTGCATAATGAAAATGAGTCAGAGAAGTTTTAATAATACTGCCTACTGGGATCTGGTTAATATGTCACAGGAAAATACTGAAAGAATCTGAAGGTGATATCAATATGAAAAACTGTAAGTAATAGCACCCACTTTTTCAACTTCTGGAAGTATTTTTCCATATGGAATAAAAAAGTCTTAGGCTGTGCTTATAATGCCATGAAAACAATCATTTATTTACTCACATTTGGTACAGATTGGAGTTTGGTGCACATTCATGTCCACAAAATCTTCATGAAATATGATTTTGGTGCATCTTTTCAACACAAAATCTTCATGAAATATGATTTTGGTGCACCTTTTCAACACAAAATCTTCATGAAATATGATTTTGGTGCATCTTTTCAACACAAAACCATATTTCATGAAGATTTTGTGTTTGTGCATGTGCAGCCAATTTTAATTTGTGCTAAATGTGAGTAAAAAATAGATGAATCATATTAATAGATTAACAAATATAACAGCAAGTCTAAACACATACATCTGACTGAAATGTGCACTATATGTGTTTTAGATTCCCTACACACAGATTCCCTTTTGGAATTCAAAATCACTGCAAGTGCAACACAAAAACTGCCTGCACAAATGGCTTTTAATGTCACATTTTCACAAAATCAACCTCTGTATGTGAATTGTAAAAATAAAATAGGTTCTTTACTTGAAGTTGTTGTCTTTTTGTTATTAAACTCACAACACAGAGACAATGTACAGATGCAGGTATTTCACACAATCTCTCACTGATTTATTTCAATTAATTCAAATAAATGCAGACTAATCTGCCTGTGAATTATAGAATTGTAATAATTTTCAAGTAATGATGAGGGTTTTACTGCCAGAGCCAAACTGTTACACTATTGGTAGTAGCACTGTTAGAAATATTGGAGTTCTCCTTTGATCAACACTCCAATAGTATTGTGTCATTTAACCTTTACCCGTCTAGGTTCAATCCACAACTAACGGTTAAATGTTAAAGGTATGATGTGATCACAAGTCCTCAGAATGTGAGGCAGGAAAGTTGCAGGAACATACTAAAAAGAATCTGAAGGGGAAAACAAAAGGTTAATTTCACTTATTTGTAGTAGCACTAGCAGATTGAGGTAAAATTGGTTTTATTTTCATACATTCATTCATTCATTTTTTTGATGTGCTACTTTGAATATTCAGTCTGAAAATGTGTGCAAAAATGACTTCAAAACAACATTAGCATTATTTCATTGACTGTGAACAATGTACTTTGATAATCGTTGGCTGCTAATATGATTTCCCTATTTAGGATTTGCAAAGAATATTTTTCATTCATTTTCCTTCTGCTTAGTCCCTTTATTCATCAGGGGTCGCCACAGCGGAATGAACTGTCAACTTATCCAGCATATGTTTTACACAGCGGATGCCCTTCCAGCTGCAACCTAGTACTGGAAAAACACCCATACACACTCATTCACACACATACACTATGGCCTATTAATTTCAATACGGTTTATTCAATTCACCTATATTCAATTCACCTATATTATATATTCAATTCAATATGGTTGATTCAATTCAATATGGTTTATTTAATTCAGCTATATATAGTTCAGCTATATTCAATTCAATACGGTTTATTCAATTCACCTATATTTAATTCACCTATATTCTATATTCAATTCAATAGTTTATTCAATTCACTTATATTCAATTAACCTATATTCTATATTAAATTCAATATGGTTTATTCAATTTACCTATATTCAATTCACTTATATTCAAATAACCTATTTTCTATATTCAATTCAGTATGGTTTATTCAATTCTCCTATATTCAGTTCACCTATATTCAATTCAATACGGTTTATTCAATTTACCTATATTCAGTTCACCTTTATTAAATTCACCTATATTCAGTTCACCTATATCAAATTCACCTAATTCTATATTCAATTTAATCCCATTTATTCAATTCACCTATATTCAATTCACCTATATTGAATTCAATAAGGTTTATTCAATTTCACCTATATTCTTTATCAATTCAATATGGTTTATTCAATTCACCTATATTCAATTCACATATATTCTATATTCAATTCAATATGGTTTATTTAAATCGCCTATATTCAATTCACCTATATTCTATATTCAATTTAATACCATTTATTCAATTCACCTATATTCAATTCACCTATATTCTATATTCAATTCAATATGGATTATTCAATTCACCTATATTCAATTCACCTATATTCTATATTCAATTCAATACGGATTATTCAATTCACCTATATTCTATATTCAATTCAATATGGTTTATTCAATTCACCTATATTCAATTCACCTATATTCTATTCAGTATGGTTTATTCAATTCACCTATATTCAATTCACCTATATTCTATTCAGTATGGTTTATTCAATTCACCTATATTCAATTCACCTATATTCTATGTTCAATTCAGTATGGTTTATTCAATTCACATATATTCTATATTCAATTCAATACGGTTTATTAAATTCACCTATATTCAATATTCAATCAATATGGTTTATTCAATTCACCTATATTCTATATTCAATTCAGTATGGTTATTCAAGTCACCTATATTGAATTTAATAATTTTTTTCAATTCACCTATATTCTATATTCAATTCAATATGGTTTATTCAATTCACCTATATTCAATTGAATACGGTTTATTCAATTCACCTATATTCAATTCAATACGGTTTATTCAATTCACCTATATTCTATATTCAATCCAATGTTTTATTCAATTCACCTATATTCTCTATTCAATTCAATATGGTTTACTTAATTCACCTATTTTCAATTCACCTATATTCAATTCAATACGTTTTATTCAATTCACCTATATTCTATATTCAATTCAATACCGTTTATTCAATTCACCTGCAGCGCATGTCTTACCAGAGCACTCGGAAGAAACCCACACGAACACGTGGAAAACATGCAAACTCCACACAGAAATGCCAACTGGCCCAGCCGGGACTCGAACCAGCGACATTCTTGCTGTGAGGCAACAGTGCTAACCACTAAGCCAACGTGTCGCACAAAGAATACTTTTCTGAAACAATATTTTTAAGGAGAAACCCTGAATGTGCCAATATAAAACCAACTTCACCTCAGTCACTATCAGTTTCAGCGATTTAAACACTCATACTTAGACCCCAAATTCAAAACACGAGGGTTTCTGTCAGAATCACACGACGAATTTAAATTGAGGACATGTTACTAATGCAGTATATTACTCAAGCGTGGGATTACGACGAGACTGGAAGGTGAGAGAGAAAAAACATGTCACGATTTCTGCTGGAATTGAGTCTCCCGGCTGTGACGTCAGTCTCGAAAACGTAAGACAGAGCGAGCATGCAGAAGAAGGGAAGGGAAAGACAGCCGCTTTCCGCTCGCATGACAGCTGGAGCCATTCAAAAGCTAATGAGCCCGATTTAATAGTTTGGACGAGGCGCGATCCCTCATGCCAAATGATCTTTCAGGAGCCGAGACTCAATGATATATGAATTATTTTCCGCCGCTGATGATCAATGTCACTCCTGGAAATGATGACAGCCGCTGATCTCACCGCAGCGGGATCGTGTCAATGCAACATGCCGGTGTTTTGACAACACGTTTGCTCATATCTCTAGTTAAGTCACTGTTATTAGAAGTCAATCACTACAACAAGAGGCCAAGTTGTGAGAATGAAACAGTGAGATGAGAGAAGTTCGCTTGATAAACCTCTTAAAGACATGCATGCAAAGCAGGAATATCGATCATGTGACCTCTCGTTTCGCTGTCATAACATAATTATAAGCAGGGCATAAAGCCGCTCACCTGTAAAGGGAAGGATGCAGATTTATTCCCCACGTATCCTCTCACGACATGACTCTGGATAGACAGCACTCGGCACTCCATGTCGCGCGCAGTTAAAGTTGTTTTAAACGCTCCAGAATGTCACGCGATTCGAGCGGCAGCGGCGAACCGGAGGGGTGCTTTCCTTTCCCGTTTTAAATCCAAATTGGGATCCGTGATGGCAAGTTCAGCAGCCAGACAGAGAAATGAAGGACATTCACACTGGTGGAGACGCTCATTGGCGAGCACAGCTACTCAGGCATCCTGAGGGGGCACCTAAAAATTCACTGACATCACGACGACGCTCGTACAGCAGCAGCAGTGCTCGTGTTTGACTGCGGTCAAGCCAGCCGCGGTTCGGAAAAACACAGTCAAGCCAGCCGCGATTTATATTTTGGTGCGCGCGTATTGCTATGATTACGGTAATGTCAGCAGCCACACAGAGAGCGCTCCACAGAGCACTCATTTCGCCCAGAAAAGAAATATTATAACGAAATATCAGTTTCTCCCTCTTTCTTGCCACGTATGCTTTATTAAACAATTTATTAGCTCTTTTTTGACGGTGTTGTTGTTTTAGGAAATGGGTTTCTGGGCTTTTCTGTAATTTCTTTAAGTTTATCTTTTTGCTTCAACTGATTTTATAGCAGATCAAACGGACAGAATAATTATACTATTTCTAAATACCAGGAATGCGTTTCTATTTCTCCTAGCCAACTACAGTACATTGCAAATACGGTTGAATTCAAGTTTATACAACTTGGCTAACCTCAGAAAGTGAATACAGATATAAGTAGTCCAACAAAACATTGTCTGAGTTACAAATATATGTTTATTTAATTTAAAGGAGATTTAAAAAGGTATGCTTCTTTCAGTATATGGGATATGAGGCATTATTACACTTTAGATGACTATAAAGACCTAATTTGTTATAAGTAGAATAGAACAACAATATGATCTGATGCAGGAAGTACTGTTTGCATACATCATATGAAACCTGTTTTACTGCAGTATTTTGGAGAAATGTACCATTAACACACTTTAAAGTGCTATAAAGAAATAAGTAGAAAAAATAAACAAAGCTTGGTTCTGCGACAGTATGTACATGCATATGTCATGTGAAAGACCTCATTTAAATGAGCAGAAGAAAACAATGGACAGGACGTCCAATATTATATGCATACCTCATAATAAACCTTCTTACTGCAGCATTTTGGTGAAATGTGCTATTAATGAGCTATAAAGTCTTTAAAGTGCTATAAAGACATTGTTTGAATTAAATAAAAGTTAAAAAAAAGTTGAGTTAAATAAAAGACTGATCTGGTCTGATACTGGATGTCCCATGCTATATGCATATATACCACATAAGAATCTTTTTTACAGCACCAATTTGGAGAAATGTGCTCATTTAAAATATGTAGAAAAAAAGAAAAAATGGTCAGGTCTGATACAGGACATCCCATACTAAACCTCAGATAAAGACTTGTTACTGCAGCGTTTTGGAGAAATTGGGTATTAACATTACTCAAAGTGTTATAAAGACCCCTTTTACAATAAGTAGAAAAAAACAATGGTCAGTTCTTATACAGGACAACCCATACTATATGTGTACTCCACACGAAACCTTTTTACTGCAGCATTTTGAAGAAATTGGGTATTAACATTACTCAGTGTTATGAAGACCCCATTTCCAATAAGTAGACAAAAACAATGATGAGTTCCTGTACAGAACATCCCATAAATTATGCATACTTCATATGAAGATATCTTACTTCCGGAATTTGGAGAAATGGGGCATTTACATAATATAAAGTGCTATAAAGACCCAATTTCAAATAAGTAGAAAAAAACAATAGTCAGTTATTATACAGGACATCGCATACTATATGTGTACTTCACATGAAACCTTCTTACTGCAGCGTTTTGGGGCAACGGGGTATTAACATAATATAAAGTGCTATAAAGACCCCATTTTAAATAAGTAAAAAACAATTATGGTCAGTTCTTATACAGGACATCCCATACTATATGTGTACTTGACATGAAACCTTCTTACTGCAGCGTTTTGAAGAAATTGGTTATTAATATAATTCAAAATGTCATAATGACCCCATTTTTAATAAGTAGAAAAAAACAATGGTCAGTTCTTATACAGGACATCCCATACTATATGTGTACTTCACATGAAACCTTTTTACAGCAGCATTTTGGGGAAAAAAAAAGGTTATTAATAAATATCAAAATGTTATAAAGACCCCATTTCAAATAAGTAGAAAAAAAACAATGGTCAGTTCTTATACAGGACATCGCATACTATATGTGTACTTCACACGAAACATTCTTACTGCAGCGTTTTGAAGAAATTGAGCATTAATATAATTCAAAATGTTATAAAGACCCCATTTCTAATAAGTAGAAAAAAATAATGGTCAGTTCTTACCCAGGACATCCCATACTATATGTGTACTTCACATGAAACATTCTTACTGCAGCGTTTTGAAGAAATTGGGTATTAATAAATATCAAAATGTTATAAAGACCCCATTTCAAATAAGTAGAAAAAAACAATGGTCAGTTCTTATACAGGACATCCCATACTATGTGTATACTTCACATTAAACCTTTTTACTGCAGCATTTTGGAGAAATTGGTTATTAATATAATTCAAACTTTTATAATGACCCAATTTCAAATAAGTAGAAAAAAACAATAGTCAGTTATTATACAGGACATACTATACTATATGTGTACTTCACATGAAACCTTCTTACTGCAGCGTTTTGAAGAAATTGGTTATTAATATAATTCAAAATGTCATAATGACCCCATTTTTAATAAGTAGAAAAAAACAATGGTCAGTTCTTATACAGGACATCCCATACTATATGTGTACTTCACATGAAACCTTTTTACAGCAGCATTTTGGGGAAAAAAAAGGTTATTAATAAATATCAAAATGTTATAAAGACCCCATTTCAAATAAGTAGAAAAAAAACAATGGTCAGTTCTTATACAGGACATCGCATACTATATGTGTACTTCACACGAAACATTCTTACTGCAGCGTTTTGAAGAAATTGAGCATTAATATAATTCAAAATGTTATAAAGACCCCATTTCTAATAAGTAGAAAAAAATAATGGTCAGTTCTTACCCAGGACATCCCATACTATATGTGTACTTCACATGAAACATTCTTACTGCAGCGTTTTGAAGAAATTGGGTATTAATAAATATCAAAATGTTATAAAGACCCCATTTCAAATAAGTAGAAAAAAACAATGGTCAGTTCTTATACAGGACATCCCATACTATGTGTATACTTCACATTAAACCTTTTTACTGCAGCATTTTGGAGAAATTGGTTATTAATATAATTCAAACTTTTATAATGACCCAATTTCAAATAAGTAGAAAAAAACAATAGTCAGTTATTATACAGGACATACTATACTATATGTGTACTTCACATGAAACCTTCTTACTGCAGCGTTTTGGAGAAATTGGGCATTTATATAATTCAAAATGTTATAATGACCCCATTTCTAATAAGTAGAAAAAAATAATAGTCAGTTCTTATACAGGACAAACCATACTATATGTGTACTTCACACGAAACATTCTTACTGCAGCGTTTTGAAGAAATTGAGCATTAATATAATTCAAAATGTTATAAAGACCCAATTTCAAATAAGTAGAAAAAAACAATGGTCAGTTCTTATAAAGGACATCCCATACTGTGTATGTGCTTCACATGAAACCTTTTTACTGCAGCGTTTTGGAGAAATTGGGAATTAATATAATTCAAAATGTTATAATGACCCTATTTCTAATAAGTAGAAAAAAACAATAGTCAGTTCTTATACAGGACATCCCATACTACTTGTGTACTTCACATGAAACCTTTTTACTGCAGCGTTTTGGAGAAATTAGGTAATAATATTACTCAAAATGTTATAAAGACCCCATTTCCAATAAGTAGAAAAAAACAATGGTCAGTTCTTATACAGGACAACCCATACTATATGTGTACTTCACATGAAACCTTTTTACTGCAGCATTTTGGAGAAATTGGTTATTAATATAATTCAAACTGTTATAATGACCCCATTTCTAATAAGTAGAAAAAAACAATAGTCAGTTCTTATACAGGACAACCCATACTATATGTGTACTTTACATGAAACCTTTTTACTGCAGCGTTTTGGAGAAATTAGGTAATAATATACTTCAAAATGTCATAATGACCCTATTTCCAATAAGTAGAAAAAACTATGGTCAGTTCTTATACAGGACATCCCATATTTTATGTGTACTTCACATGAAACCTTCTTACTGTAGCGTTTTGGAGAAACGGGGTATTAACATAATATAAAGTGCTATAAAGACCCAATTTCAAATAAGTAGAAAAAAACAATGGTCAGTTCTTATAAAGGACATCCCATACTGTGTATGTGCTTCACATGAAACCTTTTTACTGCAGCGTTTTGGAGAAATCGGGAATTAATATAATTCAAAATGTTATAATGACCCCATTTCTAATAAGTAGAAAAAAACAATAGTCAGTTCTTATACAGGACATCCCATACTATATGTGTACTTCACATTAAACCTTTTTACTGCAGTATTTTGGAGAAATTGGGCATTAATATAATTAGAAATGTTATAAAGACCCCATTTCTAATATGTAGAAAAAAACAATGGTCAGTTCTTATACAGGACATCCCATATTATATGTGTTCTTCACATGAAACCTTCTTACTTCAGTGTTTTGGAGTAATTTGTTATTAATATAATTCAGTGTTATGAAGACCCCATTTCCGATAAGTATAAAAAACAATGGTGAGTTCTTATATAGGACGTCCCATACTATATATGTACTTCACATGAAACCTTTTTACTGCAGCGTTTTGAAGAAATTGGTTAATAATTTAATTCAAACTGTCATAATGACCCCATTTTCAATAAGTAGAAAAAAACAATGGTCAGTTCTTATACAGGAAGTCCCATACTATATGTGTACTTCACATTAAACCTTTTTACTGCAGCATTTTGGAGAAATGGGGCATTAACATAACAAAAAGTGCTACTGTATAAAGACCAAATTTCAAATAAGTACAAAAAAACTCTAGTTAGTTCTTATATGGGACATCCCATACTATATGTGTACTTCACATGTAACATTCTTACTGCAGCATTTTGGAGAAATGGGACATTAACATAATATAAAGTGATATAAAAACCCCATTTTCAATAAGTAGAAAAAACAATGGTCAGTTTTTATACAGGACATCCTATACTATATGTGTACTTCACATGAAACCTTCTTACTGCAGCGTTTTGGAGAAATTGGGCATTAATATAATTCAAAATGTTATAATGACCCTATTTCCAATAAGTAGAAAAAAACAATCGTCAGTTCTTATACAGGAAGTCCCATACTATATGTGTACTTCACATGAAGCGTTTTTACTCCAGCGTTTTGGAGAAATTGATTATTAATATAATTTAAAATGTTATGAAGACACCATTTCCAATAAGTAGAAAAAAACAATGGTCAGTTCTTATACAGGACATCCCATATTATATCTGTACTTCACATAAAGCCTTCTTACTGCACCATTTTGGAGAAATTGGGCATTAACATGATAAAAATGCTATAAAGACCCCATTTCAAATGAGTAGAAAAAAACAATGGTCAGTTCTTATACAGGACATCCCATACTATGTGTGCACTTCACATGAAACCTTTTTACTGCAGTGTTTTGGAGAAATGGGGTATTCACTTTATTCAAAGTGTTATAAAGACCCCATTTCCAATAGATGGACAAAAACAATGATCAACAACACTTACAATAGGCATACTTCATATGAAGACTTCTTACTCCAGCAATTTGGAGAAATTGTGCATTAACATAATATAAAGTGCTATAAAGACCCCTTTTCAATTAGGTAGAAAAAAAACAATGGTCAGTTCTTAAACAGGACATCCCATACTATATGTGTACTTCACATGAAACCATTTTACTGCAGTGTTTTGGAGAAATTAGTTATTAATATAATTCAAAATGTTACAAAGACCGCATTTGCGATAAGTAGAAAGAAACAATGGTCAGTTCTTATACGTGACATCCAATAATATATGTGTACTTCACATGAAACTTTTTTACTGCAGCATTTTGGAGAAATTGGTTAATAATATAATTCAAAGTGTTATAAAGACCGCATTTGCGATAAGTAGAAAGAAACAATGGTCAGTTCTTATACAGGACATCCCATAATATGTACTTCCCATGAAACCTTCTTACTGCAGCTTTTTAGAGAAACAGGGTATTAACATCATGTAAAGTGTTATAAAGAACCCATTTCCAATAAATAGAAGAAAACAATGGTCAGTTCTCATTTAGGATGACCTATACTATATGCATACTTTATATGAAACCTTGTTACTGCAGCATTTTGGAGAAACGGGGTATTATTCATTCATTAATTTAGTATCTTTTTAGCTTAATGCCATTATTAATCTGGGGTTCGCCACAGCGGAATGAACCGCAAACTTATCCAGCACATGTTTTACGTAGCGAATGCCCTTCCAGCTGCAACCCATCACTGGGAAACATCCATACACACTCATTTAAACACATAATCTACAGACAATTTAGCTTACCCAATTCACCTATATCACATGTTTTTGGACTTGTGGGAGAAAACGGAACACCTAGAGGAAACCCACGCGAACACGGGGAGAACATGCAAACTCTACACAGAAATGCCAACTGGCCCAGCCAAGGCTCGAACCAGTGACCTTCTGCCACCATGCTGTCTGATATGGGGAATTAACACAATTCAAAATGTTATAAAGAGCCAATTTCTAATAAGTAGAAGAAAACAATGGTCAGTTTTTATACAGGACGTCCTATACTATACGCATACTTCATGTAAAGATTTCTTACTGCATCATTTTAAAGAAATTGGGTAATAACATAATTCAAAGTGTTAAACAGACCATTTCTAAGAAGTAGAAGAAAAAAATGGTCATTTTTTTAAAGGACGTCCCATAATAAATGATACATAATATGAAACCTTCTTACAGCTACGTTTTAGAGAAATGGGGCATTAACATAATATGAAGTGCTACAGTATAAAGACCCCGTTAATAATAAGAAAAAAACAATAGTCAGTTATCATACAGGATGTCCTATACTTTATGCATACTTTATGTGATAACTTCTTACTGCAGCATTTTGGAGAAATGGGGTATTAACAATATAAATGTCTTTAAAGACCCCTTTTCTAAAAAGTAGAAAAAACAATGCTCAGCTCCTCTTATTGCCGCATAATCGTAGAGGACATCCCATACTGTATGCATTCCTAATATGAACTTTTTGGAGAATTGGCATTAACATAATATAAAGTGCTGTATGTTTTTGTACAGGACGTCCCATACTATATGCATACTTTACATGAAGCCATCTTACTGGGGCATTTTTTTGGAGAAATAGGTATCAACTTGAAGTACTATAAAGACCTCATTTCTAATAAGTAGATAAAAACAGCGGTCAGTTCTTGTACAGGACATCCCATACTACATGTATACCTCAGATGAAGACTTGCTACTGCAGTGTTTTTGGAGAATTGGGGCATAAACATTATATAAAGTGTTTTAAATACCCAATGTCTAACAAGTTGAAGAAAACAATGGGCAGTTCATGACATTCCATAGTATTTGCACACTGTACATGAAAACTTCGTACTGCAGCATTTTGGAGAAACGGGGTAATAACAACATTCAAAGTGTCATAAAGACCCAATGTCTAATAAGTAGAAGAAAACAATGGGCAGTTTTCATACAAGACTTCCTATTCTATGTACATACTTCATATGAAGATGTCAAATTGTACAGATTTGGAGAAATTGTACATTAACATAATATAAAGTGCTATAAAGATCCAATTTCTAATAAATGGAAGAAAGCAATGGTCTGTTCTTAAAAAGGACATCCCATACAGGAGGCGTACCTCATATGAAGACTTCTTACTGCAGTGTTTTAGAGAAAAGGGACATAATTACCTTTTAGATGGCTATGCTGACCCCATTTCTAATAAGTAAAAAAATAAACGGTCAGTTCTTCAATGGTCAATTCAATGGTCAGTTGGGTTGATGGCATCATCCCAACTGTGTGGAGCTATTATTGTGGCATTACTACAAAATGCTATTATTGGGGATTATGAGTGGTTCTGCTTCAAATGTAGACTACAAAGACAAAGCAACCTGATATGTTTGGTTAATTTTATAGAGATAGTTTACCCAAAAGTGAAAACGAACACACTATTCACTCACAATAAAATGGTTACGAACATTTATGAGTTCCTTTCTTTTGTTGAACACAAAAGAAGATATTTTGAATTAAACTAAAAACTGGTAACCACTGACCTCCATTTTAGAAAAAAAAAAAAAAAATACTATGGAGGTCAATAAATAGTGTCCCTCAGCAGGAAGGGAACTGAAATTTTGTCTGTCCTTGACACATTTGGAGATGTAGAAAACTGTGATGTGCTGTCTGTGCTTGACACATTCGTGCTGTATCAAAACTGACCATTATTTTATTCTACTAAAAACTAGAAATGGGCACTTTATAGTCATCTTAAGAGTAATAATGTCCCAATACTCCAGAACACTGCAGTAACAAGTCTTCTTATGAGGTATGCATATAATTTCCTACAAGAAATGATTGTTCTTTTTTCTTCTTAATAGAAATGAGGTGTTTGTAGCAATCTGAAAGGTAATAATGTCCCATTTCTCCAAAACGCTGCAGTAACAAGTCTTCGTCTGAGATATGTATATATCATTGGATGTCCTGTACAACGACTGATTATTGTTTTCTTCTACTTATTAGAAATTGGGTCAATATAGGACTTTAAAGTATGTTAACTGCACTTTTTATCAAAATGCTGCAGGAAGAAGTCTTCATATGTACAAGAACTGACCATTTTTTGTACTTATTAAATGGGGTGTTTATAGCCATCTGAAAAGTAATGACTTCCCAATTCTCCAAAAGAGTGCAGTAACAAGTGTTCATGTGAAGTACGCATATATTATGAGACGTCCTGCATAAGAAATGACCATTGTTTTCTTCTACTTACAAGAAATAGGGTCTTTATAGCACTTTAAATTGTTAAACCCCATTTCTACAAAACACTGCTGTAAGAAGGTTTAATGTGAAGTACACATATAGTATGGGACGTCCTGTTTAAGAACTGACCGATGTTTTTTTTTTTTTAATTTTTAGAAATGGGGTCTATGTAGCACTTTAAAGTATGTTAATTGCCTCTTTCTTCAAAATGCGGCAATAGGAAGATTTCATATGAGGCACATTATGTACAAGAATGGACCATTGTTTTGTTCTACTTGTTGGCATTGGGATCTTTATAGCACTTTTAAATATGTTAATACCCCATTTCTCCAAAATGATGCAGTAAAAAGGCTTTATGTGAAGTACACATATAGCATGGGATGTCCTGTATAAGAACTGACCATTGTTTTTTTTTCTACGTATTTGAAATGGGGTCTTTATAACACTTTATATTATGCTAATACCCCATTTCTCCAAAACACTGCAGTAGGAAGGTTTCATGTAAAGTACACACATAGTATGGGATGTCCTGTATAAGAACTGACCATTGTTTTTTTCTACTTATTGGAAATGGGGTCTTTATAACATTTTGAGTTATATTATTACCTAATTTCTCCAAAACGCTGCAGTAAAAATGTTTCATGTGAAGTACACAAGTACTATGGGATGTCCTGTATAAGAACTGACCATTGTTTTTTTCTACTTATTTGAAATGGGGTCTTTATAACACTTTATATTATGTTAATACCCCGTTTCTCCAAAACGCTGCAGTAAGGTTTTATGTCAAGTACACATATAGTATGGGATGTCTTGTATAAAAACTGACCATTGTTCTTTTCTACTTATTTGAAATGGGGTCTTTATAGCACTTTTTATTATGTTAATGCCCTATTTCTCCAAAATGGTGCAGTAAGAAGGCTTTATGTGAAGTACACATATAGCATGAGATGTCCTGTATAAGAACTGACCATTGTTTTTTTCTACTTATTGGAAATGGGGTCTTTATAACATTTTGAATTATATTAATTCCCAATTTCTCCAAAACGCTGCAGTAAAAAGGTTTCATGTGAAGTACACAAGTAGTATGGGATGTCCTGTATAAGAACTGACTATTGTTTTTTTCTACTTATTAGAAATGGGGTCATTATAACATTTTGAATTATATTAATTCCCAATTTCTCCAAAACGCTGCAGTAAAAAGGTTTCATGTGAAGCACATACACAGTATGGGATGTCCTTTATAAGAACTGACCATTGTTTTTTTCTATTTATTTGAAATTGGGTCTTTATAGCACTTTATATTATGTTAATACCCCGTTTCTCCAAAACGCTGCAGTAAGAAGGTTTCATGTGAAGTACACATAAAATATGGGATGTCCTGTATAAGAACTGACCATAGTTTTTTTCTACTTATTGGAAATAGGGTCATTATGACATTTTGAAGTATATTATTACCTAATTTCTCCAAAACGCTGCAGTAAAAAGGTTTCATGTAAAGTACACATATAGTATGGGTTGTCCTGTATAATAACTGACTATTGTTTTTTTTCTACTTATTAGAAATGGGGTCAGGATAACATTTTGAATTATATAAATGCCCAATTTCTCCAAAACGCTGCAGTAAGAAGGTTTCATGTGAAGTACACATATAGTATGGGTTGTCCTGTATAAGAACTGACCATTAGTTTTTTTCTACTTATTAGAAATGGGGTCTTTATAACATTTTGAATTATATTAATGCTCAATTTCTTCAAAACGCTGCAGTAAGAATGTTTCGTGTGAAGTACACATATAGTATGGGTTGTCCTGTATAAGAACTGACGATTGTTTTTTTCTACTTATTAGAAATGAGGTCATTATAATATTTTGAATTATATTAATTCCCAATTTCTCCAAAACGCTGCAGTAAAAAGGTTTCATGTGAAGCACATACACAGTATGGAATGTCCTTTATAAGAACTGACCATTGTTTTTTTCTACTTATTTGAAATTGGGTCTTTATAGCACTTTATATTATATTAATACCACAATTCTCCAAAACTCTGCAGTAAGAAGGCTTCATGTGAAGTACACATATATTATGGGATGTCCTGTATAAGAACTGACCATTGTTTTTTTCTACTTTTTGGAAATGGGGTCTTTATTATACTTTGAATTATGTTAGTACCCCATTTCTCGAAAATGATGCAGTTAAAAGGCTTTATGTGAAGTACACATGTAGTATGGGATGTCCTGTATAAGAACTAACCATTGTTTTTTTCTACTTATTGGAAATGGGGTCTTTATAACATTTTGATATTTATTAATACCCAATTTCTTCAAAACGCTGCTGTAAGAATGTTTCATGTAAAGTACACATATAGTATGGGATGTCCTGGGTAAGAACTGACCATTAGTTTTTTTCTAATTATTAGAAATGGGGTCTTTATAACAATTTGAATTATATTCATGCTCAATTTCTTCAAAACGCTACAGTAAGAATGTTTCGTGTGAAGTACACATATAGTATGGGTTGTCCTGTATAAAAACTGACGATTGTTTTTTTCTACTTATTAGAAATGGGGTCATTATAACATTTTGAATTTATATAAATGCCCAAGTTCTCCAAAACGCTGCAGTAAGAAGGTTTCATGTGAAGTACACATATAGTATGCTATGTCCTGTATAATAACTGACTGTTGTTTTTTTCTACTTATTAGAAATGGGGTCATTATAACAGTTTGAATTATATTAGTAACCAGTTTCTTCAAAATGCTGCACTAAAAAGGTTTCATGTGAAGTACACATATAGTATGGGTTGTCCTGTATAAGAACTGACCATTGTTTTTTCTAGTTATTGGAAATGGGGTCTTTATAACATTTTGAGTTATATTATTACCTAATTTCTCCAAAACGCTGCAGTAAAAAGGTTTTATGTGAAGTACACAAGTAGTATGGGATGTCCTGTATAAGAACTGACTATTGTTTTTTTCTACTTATTAGTAATGGGGTCATTATAACATTTTGAATTATATTAATTCCCAATTTCTCCAAAACGCTGCAGTAAAAAGGTTTCATGTGAAGCACATACACAGTATGGGATGTCCTTTATAAGAACTGACCATTGATTTTTTCTACTTATTTGAAATTGGGTCTTTATAGCACTTTATATTATGTTAATACACCGTTTCTCCAAAACGCTGCAGTAAGAAGGTTTCATGTGAAGTACACATAAAATATGGGATGTCCTGTATAAGAACTGGACATAGTTTTTTCTACTTATTGGAAATAGGGTCATTATGACATTTTGAAGTATATTATTACCTAATTTCTCCAAAACGCTGCAGTAAAAAGGTTTCATGTAAAGTACACATATAGTATGGGTTGTCCTGTATAAGAACTGACTATTGTTTTTTTCTACTTATTAGAAATGGGGTCATTATAACATTTTGAATTATATAAATGCCCAATTTCTCCAAAACGCTGCAGTAAGAAGGTTTCATGTGAAGTACACATATAGTATGGGTTGTCCTGTATAAGAACTGACCATTGTTTTTTTCTACTTATTGGAAATGGGGTCTTTATAACATTTTGAGTTATATTATTACCTAATTTCTCCAAAACGCTGCAGTAAAAAGGTTTCATGTGAAGTACACAAGTAGTATGGGATGTCCTGTATAAGAACTGACTATTGTTTTTTTCTACTTATTAGAAATGGGGTCTTTATAACACTTTATATTATGTTAATACCCCAATTCTCCAAAACTATGCAGTAAGAAGGTTTCATGTGAAGTACACATATAGTATGGGATGTCCTGTATAAGAACTGACCATTGTTTTTTCTACTTATTTGAAATTGGGTCTTTATAGCACTTTATATTATATTAATACCCCAATTCTCAAAAACTCTGCAGTAAGAAGGCTTCATGTGAAGTACACATATAGTATGGGATGTCCTGTATAAGAACTGACCATTGTTTTTTTTCTACTTTTTGGAAATGGGGTCTTTATTACACTTTGAATTATGTTAGTACCCCATTTCTCCAAAATGATGCAGTTAAAAGGTTTTATGTGAAGTACACATGTAGTATGGGATGTCCTGTATAAGAACTACCCATTGTTTTTTTCTACTTATTGGAAATGGGGTCTTTATAACATTTTGATATTTATTAATACACAATTTCTTCAAAACGCTGCTGTAAGAATGTTTCATGTAAAGTACACATATAGTATGGGATGTCCTGGGTAAGAACTGACCATTAGTTTTTTTCAACTTATTAGAAATGGGGTCATCATAACATTTTGAATTATATAAATGCCCAATTTCTCCAAATGGCTGCAGTAAGAAGGTTTCATGTGAAGTACACATATAGTACTTTTTTTCTACTTATTTGAAATTGGGTCATTATAACAGTTTGAATTATATTAATAACCAATTTCTCCAAAATGCTGCAGTAAAAAGGTTTAATGTGAAGTATACATATAGTATGGGATGTCCTGTATAAGAACTGACCATTGTTTTTTTCTACTTATTAAAAATGGGGTCATTATGACATTTTGAATTATATTAATAACCAGTTTCTTCAAAATGCTGCAGTAAGAAGGCTTTATGTGAAGTAAACATATAGTATGGGTTGTCCTGTATAAGAACTGACCATTGTTTTTTTCTACTTATTGGAAATGGGGTCTTTATAACATTTTGAATTATATTAATAACCATTTTGTCCAAAATGCTGCAGTAAAAAGTTTTCATGTGAAGTACACATATAGTATGCGATGTCCTGTATAATAACTGACTATTGTTTTTTTCTACTTATTTGAAATTGGGTCTTTATAGCACTTTATATTATGTAAATGCCCCATTTCTCCAAATTCCGGAAGCAAGATATCTTCATATGAAGTATGCATAATTTATGGGATGTTCTGTACAGGAACTCATCATTGTTTTTGTCTACTTATTGGAAATGGGGTCTTCATAACACTGAGTAATGTTAATACCCAATTTCTTCAAAACGCTGCAGTAAAAAGGTTTCGTGTGGAGTACACATATAGTATGGGTTGTCCTGTATAAGAACTGACCATAGTTTTTTTCTACTTATTGTAAATGGGGTCTTTATAACACTTTGAGTAATGTTAATACCCAATTTCTCCAAAACGCTGCAATAACAAGTCTTTATCTGAGGTTTAGTATGGGATGTCTTGTATCAGACCTGACCATTGTTTTTTTTCTACATATTTTAAATGAGCACATTTCTCCAAATTGGTGCTGTAAAAAAGATTCTTATGTGGTATATATGCATATAGCATGGGACATCCAGTATCAGACCAGATCAGTCTTTTATTTAACTCAACTTTTTTTTTTAACTTTTATTTAATTCAAACAATGTCTTTATAGCACTTTAAAGACTTTATAGCTCATTAATAGCACATTTCACCAAAATGCTGCAGTAAGAAGGTTTATTATGAGGTATGCATATAATATTGGACGTCCTGTCCATTGTTTTCTTCTGCTCATTTAAATGAGGTCTTTCACATGACATATGCATGTACATACTGTCGCAGAACCAAGCTTTGTTTATTTTTTCTACTTATTTCTTTATAGCACTTTAAAGTGTGTTAATGGTACATTTCTCCAAAATACTGCAGTAAAACAGGTTTCATATGATGTATGCAAACAGTACTTCCTGCATCAGATCATATTGTTGTTCTATTCTACTTATAACAAATTAGGTCTTTATAGTCATCTAAAGTGTAATAATGCCTCATATCCCATATACTGAAAGAAGCATACCTTTTTAAATCTCCTTTAAATTAAATAAACATATATTTGTAACTCAGACAATGTTTTGTTGGACTACTTATATCTGTATTCACTTTCTGAGGTTAGCCAAGTTGTATAAACTTGAATTCAACCGTATTTGCAATGTACTGTAGTTGGCTAGGAGAAACAGAAACGCATTCCTGGTATTTAGAAATAGTATAATTATTCTGTCCGTTTGATCTGCTATAAAATCAGTTGAAGCAAAAAGATAAACTTAAAGAAATTACAGAAAAGCCCAAAAACCCATTTCTTAAAACAACAACACCGTCAAAAAAGAGCTAATAAATTGTTTAATAAAGCATACGTGGCAGGAAAGAGGGAGAAACTGATATTTCGTTATAATCTTTCTGTTCTGGGCGAAATGGGCGCTCTGTGGAGCGCTCTCTGTGTGGCTGCTGACATTACCGTAATCATAGCAATACGCGCGCACCGAAATATAAATCGCGGCTGGCTTGACTGTGTTTTTCCGAACCGCGGCTGGCTTGACCGCAGTCGTGTTTGCTATTAGCAGAGCCGTGATTTTAACCGGTTAAACACATTTTCGGTCAATTTTGAAAAGGATATTGAATTAAATAGCTCTTTTTTTACATTTGGAAATTGTACCCACATATTTGGCTCTGTAGTTATTTAAAAAAGGTATAGTATGATGCGTACAAGACTGAAAACACATCTATTTAGCTGTGCCTTTACTGAATGAGCACTGTTACGTCCGACACATCGCACTATTATGTCTTTCTTTTTCATTCTTTTAAACCTGTTTTAACACATTTTAATCTGTTTTTAATCACTGTTATTATTTGTTTTTAATTTTCTTATACTTGTCTCTTTTATTCCTGTTTATGTAAAACACTTTGAATTGCCACTGTGTAAGAAATGTGCTACACTGTAAATCCCAATAGTCAACTTTTGTAATATGAGTGTAGTTAACTCAAAATTGACTGAAAGTTAATTCTACTTATTAGAAAAGAGTTTTGAACTCAGCGTTGAAGGTAATGAGTTAATTAAATACTTCATTTCTTCAACTTAAATGGAGTAACTTCACAGTACCCATATAGATTAGTTTTTTTTTTAACTCAAATGGTTTGTAGCAATCGGTTTCCTCATGATTTGAGTTGTCTTAACTTATTGGGTTTAACAGTACTCAGTTGGTTTGTGTTCTCATTTATTGGGTTTTACTGTGCTCAGGTTGCTTCATTTACTCAAATGGATTAAGTTCACAGTACTCATTAGGATTAGTTTTTGAACTTAAATGGTTTGTTGCAATCGGTTGCCTCAAACGGTTTGAGTTCCCTTGACTTGGATTTTACAGTGTATATAAATAAACTTGCCTTGCCTTAATTGTGTTTAAATTTTAAATGTAAAATTAATTTAAAATGATCATTTTGAAAATGTCCGTTACTGATATTTAAATTATGATTATGTGAATAACTAAGTTTTTGTTGTTAATCTATTTAATTTGTTGATTAAGTTTGACATTTATAAGGGTAAACTTTCTAACAAAAAATCAGTTCTATAGTGTTTCATAAAGACTTTAAAAATATTTCTGTACTATTCAACGTAGTACTAAGAGAAAGGCAATTAAAAGTGTTCTGTTTTCTTTGATTAATGTAAAGGACATGCTTGTCTGTAATTGTTAGAATTTATTTTAATTTAGTTTATATCCTCCTTGCTTTATAAATGTTTATTTTCTGGTCTTGTATCTTGTTTAAAGCATATTAAATAAGTAAAGTAGAACCGTAGGCTAAATTTACATCACGCATTTATGATTATGAGAATAACAACGTTTTTATTCAATTTACTTTGTTGATTACATTTCATATTCATAAGGATGAATTTTCTGACAAAAACAGTTTTACAGTGTTTCTGTACTAATCAACCTAGTACTAATGAAAATTAAGTTAAAACTCCATTTGTGTGTTCTGTTTTCAAAATATTTGATTAATGTAAAGGACATGCTTGTCTGTAATTGTTAGAATTTATTTTTAATTTACTTTATATCATCCTGGCTTTATAAATGTTTATTTTCTGGTCTTGTATCTGTTGTTTAAAGCATATTAAATAAGTAAAGTAGAACCGTAGGCTAAATTTACATCACGCATTTATAATTATGAGAATAACGTTTTTTTTATTGGTCTATTTACTTTGTTGATTACATTTCATATTCATAAGACTGAATTTTCTAACAAAAAACAGTTTAACAGTATTTCTCTACTTTTAGTACTAATAGAAATGCAATTAAAACTCCATTTGTGTGTTCTGTTTTCAAAGTCTTTGACTAATTTAAAGGCCATGCTTGTCTGTAATTATAAGAATTTTATTTTTAATTGACTTTCTTTCACTCTGGCCAAACAAATAAACACTGCATTAAAACAATAATTATAAAATAACTAACATGATAATGTGTAATATAAATAATATAATTAAAATATGTATAATTAAAATAAATGATGCAAAATGTTGATTCCAATTAAAATAAACAAATAATGTAAATAGTTGCATAAAGACAGGACTATAATAAGTAGAGAAAAAATAAAGTAACTTAAGCGCTATTTTATTTTGTGGTCTTGTATCTGTTGTTTAAAGCATATCAAATAAATAAATCAATAAAGAAAGAAAGTAGAACCGTAGGCTAAATTTACTTCACGCGTTTGAACAGTAAAGACACATAGGAGGAGCAGGGAAGTCTACACCAGTCCATCACGTAAACTGAGGAAGTCATTCGTGGATGTATGTGAACTGGCGCCTTCTGAATTGTTATGACAGCTATATATTAGTCAATTGCCTTGCACTCATTTTCTGTAAAACAACTTGTGGATTTAAAGAAATAGCATGTTTTATAGCCTTGGGTATTGCGGAAGTGGGGTCCTTGTACAGAAAGACGCGCTCTGATATCCTCCAATCGCAAGCGCGTTCCGCGGTGACGTCAGACAGCGAATGGATGGTGTTTGACGTCACCGCTGTCCGGCTCTTACTGAATTTTAATTCTGCCCATCCGTGCGGAATTTAATTCTGCTCATTTGAATTTCTCTGTAATAAAATTAAAATAATGAACAAATCTGGCGCAAGTGACGCTCATCCAAAAATGGTTCCTTGGTATAAACATTACATTACATACCGTAGAATATTAATATTGTAAATATTGTCTAACATATTATTAGGAAAAATATTTAGTAACTTTAAGCTACTTATCTACTTATTATAGTACTATATGTCACTATTTACATTTTAAATATCACTAATTTTATTCTAATTCGTATTTGTTTATTTTAATTGGATTAAAACATTTTGCATAATTTATTTGAATTACACATATTTTATTTAGATGTATTTATATTGGGGTGACACGGTTGCTCAGTGGTTAGCACTGTCGCCTCACAGCAAAAAGGTCGCAGGTTCAAGCCCCAGCTGGGTCAGTTGGCATGTCTGTGTGGAGTTTGCATGTTCTCCCCATTGTTGGAATATTCAATCAATTTCATGTGTGTTCAATAAAAAAAGGTCAGGACTCAAGAGAAATGTCAAAAATCGTAACAATTTATTAAATACAAATGAAAAATTCGATTCTCGGAATTCTGTTATCCTCAATGCAATGCAAAAGTTACATTC
Source organism: Danio aesculapii (assembly GCF_903798145.1). Lineage (NCBI taxonomy): Eukaryota > Metazoa > Chordata > Actinopteri > Cypriniformes > Danionidae > Danio > Danio aesculapii. The sequence continues at coordinate 14,054,137 of NC_079435.1, read as the reverse complement.
AGGAGGTGCGCAACAAATTTCATTTCCTCACTTCAACTTATATAGGCAGCTGATATTAACAGGTGGAGTTTAATGAAATTCCTCCACTGGCTGCACCCCATACACATGTCCTATTTCTCTACAAATTCTCTGCACAATATTAAAAAGTCTAAACCTTTCTCAACTGCACATTTTCTGTGTTAAAAAAATACTGCTGACAGGAAGTTTCTAGCTGCCCAGCTCAAGTCAGTTTTAGACAATCAGGCCTGTTCATCTCTATCAGCGCTATCTTCTTCTGCAAAAATGTTTCATTAGTATGCAGAGCATGATTTGACCTTTAAGGAACACAAATAATTGTTTAATAAAAAGAAAAAGAGATTAAAATAATAAAAAATATATTCCCTTTTCCCTTGTTCGTGTGGGTTTCCTCCGGGTGCTCCGGTTTCCCCCACAAGTCCAAAGACATGTGCTATAGAATTAAATAAACTAAATTGTCTGTAGTGTATCAGTGTGAATGAGTGTGAGTGGGTGTTACCCAGTACTGGGTTGCAGCTGGAAGGGCATCTACTGTGTAAAACATATGCTGAATAAGTTGGCGGTTCATTCCGCTGTGGCGACCCCTTATGAATAGAGACTAAGCCAAAGGAAAATTATTAAATATTATAGAACTTATAGTATCTTTATGTTAAATAGTATTTATTGGTTTAAACATTTAACATAATATATTTGAATTATACATATTTTATTAATATTTTTATTAATATTCATATTTTTCCAGTGATGGGTTGCAGCTGGAAGGGTATCCGCTGCATAAGCTGGATAAGTTGGTAGTTCATTCCACTGTGGCGACCCCTGATAAATAAAGGGGCAAAGCCAAAAAGAAAGTGAATGAATGATATTCATATTTTATTATAAATGTTTAATGTTATTTTTAAAAATTATTATTACATTATTTTAATTCAATGTTTTCTATTTGTTTATAAAAGCACATTTGTGAAAACTCTATATTGATGCATATGATTCGGGCCTCGTGATTTCCTATACCTCAATGAGCTCCATATTATCATTATATGATATTATTAAATTTTCATTCATTCATTTTCCTTTGGCTTCTTCCCTTTATTCATCAGGGGTCGCCACAGCGGAATGAACCGCCAACATATCCACCATATGTTTTACAGAGCAGATGCCCTTCCAACCGCAACCCAGTACGTGGTTGGTTCTTAATCACCCGGTGCTTTATGATTGATCTTTATACATCATACATATTCAATTCAATTCACCTTTATTTGTATAGCGCTTTTACAATGTAGATTCTGTCAAAGCAGCTTCACATAGAAGTTCTAGTAAATTGAAACTGTGTCAGTCCAGTTTTCAGACTTCACCAATTGACGAAAGAGAAGGGAAAAAAACCTTGAGAGAAACCAGGCTCAGTTGGGCAAGACCATTTCTCTTCTGGCCAAACTTCTTGTGCAGAGCTGTAGTCTAGGCGCCGGAGGCTGGAGAAAGCTGGACGTCCATTGTGGAGAAACTGGAAGAGGGAAAGGTCACAGACTGGTGTACAGGCTGGCATTTCAGGATCAATGTGAGGACTTGTCTTTCATTGGGGTCTTACAGGAATCAGTCTCATGCTCTCCACTCCTCCATGACCACCACAGCAGCTGCTCAGGATACAGCCTGGTCCAGGATTTTGATAACCTCGGGAATAATAAAAACAGACTAAGGGTGCTTTCACACCTAGACTTTTCTTTCGGAACCTGTCTCGTTTGCCTAGTTAGCGCGGTTGGTTTGGCATATGTGAACCCAGCAATCGCGCTCGGATCTGTGCCAAATAAATCGGTCCGAAATCGCCTGAATGAGGTGGTCTCGGCTCGATTGAAACGAACTCTGGAGTGGATCGATTGTAGTGAGAAAGCAAAACGATCCGAGACCGGCTACATCACAGTGTATTATGGACATATAATAGGCATATAGGGCTGTATGAAAAGAGAATTATGAGTAAGGTGGGATGTCATTCCTAAAGGTAAATGTGCGTTTCATGTTAAATACGAAAGTGTGACTCGCACATGACTTGTTTCAGCTCGTTTGGTCTGTTTAGAAACTTTGCTGTGTGAAAGTGATCTGCACCAAGACCAAAGAGCAACATTGTAACAATTTAAATCCCTGTTTCGGAACAAATGAATCGATTCACAAGTGTGAAATAAGCACAGATGCTATTCAAATTAATATGTCTTTTGGGAAGTGTTCCCGGCTCTGGTTGCTATTAAATAATGCAGACTAACAATCCTTTAGAGGATTTGGATTTGTGTTTTATGTATGCTGATGCAAAGAGATGTGTCTTTAATCTAGTTTTATATACAAGACATGGCTTATATTTGGTTGTCGTCACTATGACAATCACGTCAGCACAAAGCATATACACACACACATACACAGCAGTCAACATTTGAAGTGGATCAAAAAAGTGTATTAAAATTGTCAAGACTGGGTGTTGTTCAATAGTTTTAGGACAACTTTGATGAAAGGATTTGATCCACTTCAAATGCTGACTACTGTATATCAAGAGTCAACTTAAACTTTTTTAGATGGCTTTTTACAGCCAAAAGCTACACGATGTGCATCGTATCAGTATTTTATATTCTGCATTGTTTTGTCATAAAAATAGCACTAGCATCAGGACCAGTGGCGTCAGTCACCGAGTGCAACTTTCTGATGCATTGAGCACCAACAGTAAATTAATGATGACCCCTATTGTCCAGAATATGTGGGTGTCTTTTAAATTACACGAACATGTTGTGGGGTTTTTACTATATATTTCTGTAATAGACTTTATTAAGGTGGGCGTCATGATAGCGCAGTGGGTAGCACGATCGCCTCACAGTAAGAAGGTCGCTGGTGTGTTCGCATGGATTTCCTCCAGATGCTCCAGTTCACCTCACAGTGCAAAGACATGCGCTACAGGTGAATTGGGTAAGATAAATTGGCCGTAGTGTATGAGTGTGAACGAGAGTGTATTTCCCAGTGATGGGTTGCAGCTGGAGGGGCATCCGCTGTGTAAAACATATGCTGGATAAGTTGGCGGTTCATTCCGCTGTGGTGACCCCAGATCAATAAAGGGACTAAGCCAAAAAGAAAATGAATGAATGAATGAGACTTCATTGACATATTAACCAAGCAAATCTTAAAAGCTTGTGAATACATGAAATTTTATCTACTTTCCATTGTTCAGACAAAAAAAGTTCCATTGTCTTTGTATAATACACTGACTGAAAGCGTTAGCATTAGCTTTAATCAAATCGATTTGACTCAGTGGGTTGTATTACGGTACAATAGTACTACAGACAATTTAGTTCATCCAATTCACCTGTAGCGCATGTCTTTGGACTGTGGGGGAAACCGGAGCACCCGGAGGTGAGAAAATGCCTCTACACAGATACACCAACTGGCCCAGCCGGGGCTCGAACTAGTGACTAGGGTTGGGTTGATAGATGATGCTATCGTTCATCTCCAATGGCCGATAGGCATCATGATCCTGAGCCGGTGTTGTGCCGAGAAAATGTACCCCCTCATAGACTTTCATTGGCATTCTCAGTCTACATTTAATAAAATAAAGGCCATAATTGATTAAAACTTAAAAATTATTACTATTAATTTGATGGATAAAGCAAAGACAAGATGTGAAACGCATTTTAAAATGCACTCGGTTTACAAATAAATGTAAAATATTAATATTGACTGTAGTGTAGCCTAAAATTAGGCTTTTTGGTGGGTTTTAAACACATTTATGCTACATGGAACACATAAAATTGTTGTTGCTGTTTTAAACTAAACCACACATTAAACAGTTCACTTAATCTCGTCTGTATTGTATTTAAAGTCAATCTATTTATTTATTTATTTATTTATTTATATCTTCTGTAAGGGAAGGGTTCCATTCATGAAACTCACCTCAGTCCCTCTCATTAGTGTCATAACTATATTATTAAATATTTTTTTAAATCAATTTCAGTTAATAGATGCACATTTCAGAGGGGGTGCATTTTACGGCAGGAGTGTATTTCTTGGCACAACACCGGCATCGCGATCCTCCGCCATGCCTCCGTCGCAGCAACCCGCTCTCGAAGTTTAGTGTAAATTGTGTAACTTATCTTTATTTATTTATAATTTGGTTATGGGTAAAACAAAAACCATGCGAGTCAGGTAGTTGAAACTGTAGGCTACAAATAATTAATTCATTATCAGTTCATTAATTATTCATAAACAATTAATTCACCGCCGCCTAAGACGACGCCGATGCCATCGTCCATCGCGATGTTTCACATTAGACATCGTACGATGCCAAATTGGTCGACATCGCCCAACCCTACCAGTCACCTTCTTGCTGCGAGGCGACATTGCTAACCACCGAGCCACCGTGCCGCCCCATTACTAAGTTTTGATATATCAAATTTCAACATCATAAATGCAAACTTAAGGTCTTCAGTTTTTAGACTAGTGTTTCATATATCAGACCTCATTACTTGTTCTGGTTTATAATTACTGTAACACCCCTATTCTGCATGTCCTCTGTACTTTATTGTCCACTGAAGCTAGAATACTGACTCATGCAAAGCCTCAGGTCAGGACTCGACTATTTTTGGACAGGTGGGCCGATAGCTTTAGGCTTTAGAAACCTAGTTCATCTTTTTGTCTTTGGCCTGCTGCCCACCTGACCATAAATCTAGAAAACTACGAGGTCAGAGCAGTTTGTCAGGCCTCAGTAAAAAGACAGAGACTTTGTTAAGATGCCACAAAGCCTTATGGCATTCATGAATCATTCTAAGAGCTATCTAAATGGGAATGTATTTATTTTCAACAAAGCAAACTCTATGGGAGGGCAATAATCGTACTACTACAAGTCAACATTCATTATTTTTAGAGTAAAACCAAAACACTTTTTGCTTTATAGCAGCCTCTTCTGAGTGCCATTAAAGAGATAGTTCACCTAAAATGAAAATGTGATGTTAATTTACTCACCTTAAGATGGAGGTGACTTTATATAGGGTGCAAATTACAGGGGGATTTTACCCCCCACCCCATTAATACTTGATCTCCCTAAAGGATGTCAAAACAAGCTGTATGGGGGGTCTGCAGTTTAATACTGAGAAATAGTTCACTCTGATCTGTTTTTAAATGATAATGTTAATAATTAAAGTAATAGACAATATAAATATACATTTGACCACCCTTATAATGGTTCATTCCATTGTGAATGCAAAATGCCAAAAGTCAAAGCAAATCTGAAACATCACAAGTGTTTACAAGACGTGTTTCTCGTAAAATAGGTGTTTGTATCTACATATAGCCTGAAAGTAAAGTCTAATTAGATGGAGTTTATATACTTTGACCTACAGAAATAGCTGAAAGAGCTAATCAGAGAATACTGTAGGTCAGAACACAATAAATATCCCTCAAAAAAACTGAAAACGTAAATATGTTGTATTAATAAACTAGATTCAATTAACAATAAACATATAAATGACTGAAGCATGTATTAAACTAACTAATCAAATAGTTGCCCCCCTTGATCGTCTATGTATAACACACACACTGACTTTATGTCTTAAATGGGACATTAAAGGGATAGTTCACCCAAATGAAAATTCTGTCATCATTTATTCATCCTTTACTTATTCCAAATACCTTTATGAGATTATCTCTTCTGTTGAACACCAAAGAAACGACTTTGAAAGATGTTAGAAGCCTGTAACCATTGACTTCCATTGTATTTTCTTTCTTACCTGCTGGAAGTCAATGGTTTTCAGCATTCTTCAAAATGTCTTCTTTTGTGTTTAACAGAAACGAGAAAAGGTTTAGAAACATTTGAGAATGAGGAAATAGTGAGTACATTTAAATTTGGGTGTGAACTATAACTTTAGCTGCATCCTTGGTGATTGGTCAAATGTTAGCACTAGCAGCACTTTGAAAATAGAAAAATAAACATATAGGCAAATCAAACTCAGTACAGGGATCAGATTAAACACAAAACAATTAAATAATTAGCCTATTATTGACTGTGAAAGTGTGGTTAGCACTGTTGCCTCACAGCAAGAAGGTCACTGGGTAAAGCCCCGGCTGGGTCAGTTGGCATATCTGTGTGGAGTTTGCATGTTCTCCCTGTGTTGGTGTGGGTTTCCTCCGGGTACTTCGGGTTTTCCCCACACTCCAAAGACATGCGCTATAGGTGAATTGGATGAACTAGATTGGCCGTAGTGTGTGTGTTTGTAAGAGTGGGTGTTTCCCAGTGCTGGGTTGCGGCTGAAAGGGCATCTGCTGTGTAAAACATATGCGGGATAAGTTGGCGGTTCATTCTGCTGTGGCGACCCCTGATTAATAAAGGGACTAAGTTGAAAAGAAAATGAATGAATGAACGCTAAAATACTGTGAAAACAAAGATGTAAATATGATTGTGGTGTATTATATTGTCACATTTTTGTTACACCTCAATAAACAGATTGTTAAAAAACTTGTTATTTTTTCATGAGCCTATCATAACTGGCATTTTATTTCTTTATAAGAAATAAAAACCATTAATCAGCCAATGGTGTTGTGGCGGAGCATAAAAGGGCTCTAATTTATTTTGCATTGACTAAACGCCTGAGTGTTTCCACTTATTAAAGTTTGAAGTGTTTTTAGGCTCTGCTGTTTCTCGTTGGTCACGGTTTTATTCCTGTCAGTCTGAGCGGCTGCAGACTCAAACGTACCTCAGATTATCCAGAAGTCGTGACTGCGCGCCGGAGGGAGGCGGGAGGAGGAGGAACGGATTATAACCGGGCAAAAATCGGTTCCTTTATCACACAAACATGTGAATCATCGCTGCAACAGAGCCCACTTCACCCGTAACAATCGAGAAGCCGCTGACTCATGAACAGCTGCCTAAAAACCCGAACAATGACGCGTCATGCGGCGGCTGAAGCGATTAAAAAAAAAGCGATTTAGCGGCCTCTACTGGCGAGAGAGCGGTACTGCAGGAAACTACCAAATATATAGGGGCGGTTTCAGTGATTTGGGGGCCCTAACAGACCCGTAGCCAGCCTGGTGAAAGAGGTAGTTCTTTTTTTTTCTTAAAAAGTTGACCTTTTTGCAGTTATACGCCTCATTTTATATTTAATTGTGAGGTTTAAATAGGTTGCATTTTAGTGACTCTTTAAGCACTATTTTGTACTGGATTAGCTTGTCGGATGGCCATCATAACCACACTTTTTGATGTACCAAAAATATTTTCAAAAGAAATATAAGAACAATACTTAATTTTAAATACAAATTTATTACATCATATATCATTAGGAATTGATGAAATTAAATGAAACACTAGCCTATTGTCTTTTATCAGGCAAATAACAAACTGGCCAGCCACTTTCGACAGTAATGCCTTCGATGGGTTATTTTCACAATTTATTATGGCATAGCAGTCAAAATAGGCCAAACGAGCTAATGTATGAGACAAATGGTTGGGTTTAGGTGTGGAGTAGGTGTAGATGTTAATAACTGATGAACAGCGCAGTCTTGCCGACAGCAGTTATAACATGTTGGTCACCATAACTTCAAGTTACGCCTCTACCGTACTACAAGTTATGCCCCTTCATGTTACGCCCCTGTCTTGCAATCCGCAGACAGACCTTACTCATCCAGGAGGCATCCGAAACAGATGCCCGAACCACCTCAGCTGGCTTCTCTCGATGTGGAGGAGCAGCGGCTCTACTCCGAGCTCCTTCAGGGTAATAGAGCTCCTCACCCTGTCTATAAAGGTTCGCCCTGCCACCCTGTGAAGGAAACTCATTTCAGCCGCTTGTATCCGAGATCTTGTCTTTTCAGTCATGACCCAAAGCTCATGACCATCAGTGTGAGTAGGAACATAGATTGACCAGTAAATCGAGTGCTTTGCCTTTTGGCTCAGCTACTTCTTTGCCACAACGGACCTGTACATCGACCGCATTACTGCTGCTGCTTCACCAATGCGCCTGTCAATCTCACATTCCAATCTTCCCTCACTCGTCAACAAAACTTTAAGGTACTTGAACTCCTTCATCTGGGGTAAAGACTTAACGTTTCTTAATGCACCCAGGTAGCAAAGAATTCTGGCCCAGATTTGGCATAAAGCTGGCACAGCAGGCATTCTTCCGGCACTGGCGTACAGCATGTGGGCTAAACATGGCTCAGGTTTGGCAGAGGTGGCACCGTCTTTAAGGCAGCACACAAGATTTGGGCCAGATGTACAATGTAGTACTTGGTCCAGATGTTAAAAATTAATATGTGGACCACGTATGTTTGGCCTGTCTTGACCCACATTTAAAATACATTACAATAATTTTTGAGTAAAGAAAAAATTCTACCAATCAGGTCGCTTTGAGAAAAAGCACGCCCATTGTATGCCTAAATCAATTTCATTGCAATCGGACAACACCAACTTATCTGGTCCAGTTCGGGCCCAGTTATGACATTAACTTGGCTGTGACTTGACCCATATATGGTCTGTGTCTAGAAGCCAGACTTGGTCCAGTCATGTACTGTAATTCACTGCGACATGTGGGCCAAACAAAACCTGATTGTGTGGGCACGAGCTGGGCCAGAGAGATTTTGCTATGTGGGCAGTGGTTCTGAATTCTGGTCTCTCTCCTAGTGTCTCTCTTATTTGACACATAAGAATCAGTTCATGGATCTTTCTGTTAATAAGCTGATGATCTGAATCAGGTGTCTTAAGTAAGAAAGACATACAAAAAGATCAGAGTGAGGGGCCCTGAGGACCGGAATTGAGAACCACTGTCTTAATGCAATGTCTACATTTTACATGATTTGTTTTCTTAAAATGAACTCACAACTAAAAATAATAATAAATAAATGGAAAATAAATATTATAAAAAACAAAATGTTATAAAAAAAAACTATGTTATATGTACAATTTATACAGTTCAATCAAAATGATTACCCCCAACCCCCCCAGTTATTAGAAATGAGTTATTAAAACTATTATGTTTAGAAATGTGTTGAAAAAATCTCTCCAATAAACAGAAATTGGGGTAAAAAATAAACAGGGTGGCTAATTTTATTTATTAATTCTAAATAGAATTGAATAATTCTGATTGCAACTGTAGTTATTTAAGGGGGGCCCCCAATATTCCTGTGGCCCTAAGGGACTGCTTACTTTGCTTATTGGTTAAATCTGCCCACGAAACACACACACACACACACACGCACGCACACACACACACACACACACACAGAGACTAAAATAGACACCAGGTCACCAGATACAGCTCTCTAGAACATGACGGAAAAATAGCAAGTGTTCTCAGTTTTAGAATGATGTAACGACACTCCCTTTGACACATTGTGTTTACTCTGTCACTGAACTGAGCTAGTCCAAACATTTTATTGTTTTACTGATGGTAAAAGTATTAAATCACATTTAAACCCACATGAAAAAAATACTACAGTAATTTATAGTAAATAATATAGTGTTTTTGAACCACACTACTTGAATTAACTTGTTGTAGTAATTCTATAGCTTTGGTAATATAACAAATACAGGAATATAAACAAATGGCCCAATAATGTACTTTACTAAATTTATGTAGTAAAACAAAAGTATATTAGAGTGTTAACTATAGTTAATAATACAGTATTCATTAAGGGAATGAAAATCATCTTTTGTAAGCTGTTTTGAAAGAGCTGTATTTAGGTATAGTTTGTCCACAGTCATACTGGAGTGATATAAACACAATAAGTCTCTTTTTTTTAATTTCCTGACATTAAAATAGGATACAAATCCCTCCCATTTTGAGGCCGACTGCATGATGTAGGGGTGCATTTTCCCCACCCACCGAATTTACTGACATTCGTGTATTAACATTTCTCTGTTGTAACGTGTATAATCATATCACCAAAGCAGGACGTGCGCAAACCAACTGGGATTAGAAGATCTGTTCAGCTCTCTGTGATCATCAAATGTGATCAGGAATGAGTTTTACAAGTTTAAAACAGCTTTACTTTATCACCACAGCCGCATGTCACTACACTAATAACATAAGACGCTTCAGTCCTGGATTGTGGACGTTACATCAGGTTTATTTTGTACATCAGCATAACGGATATCCATACAGAAGTGGATATTAACATGTGTCCTGTTACATTTGCCTTGCAAAAATAGTGCAAAGCTAAACGCTGTGTAACTTAGTAATGACATTGTGTGTGACTCATTGTTGCAGAAAGGCTTGAATTACCTCCACAACACATAAATTAATAAATGGGAAAGTTCTTACCGTGGTATTTCTCACAAACGTTACGTGAGATCTGCTTCCTTCATGTCCGTCACTGTGCTGTTTATCTGACGCAGCCGAGGTGGAGATTGAGGCACACTCTGACAGGCACGTGGGAACGGTGGGCAGCGAGAACTAGCATTAAATGCACAAGCAACAAAAACAGGTACAAGATGCTCAGAGCTGAAAATTACAAACTTCTGAAAGGTATAATAAATAATCTGGTGGGTGTTTTGAGCTGAAACTGTATAGAGACGTCCTGGAGACGCAAAATACTTTTTGTGGTGGTGGTGGAGGGGGGGGGGGGGGGTAAAATGGATGCCCTTTAAAATTTAATGTAATAATGCTTTTTTAAATTAATATTATTATATACGCACACACACTGGTCAATTTAAATGTATTTTTTTATTGTATAGTATTTTTTTTATAACTTATTTAAAACGTCATTTCTGTTTAACAAATGTTGCCGTGTGAAAATACATTCTGAAATATTATATAAGTTCATATTCTGTATTGTTTTCTGGGTTTTGTAATATAATTAAAATCAATAAAAACAAAGTTGAAAAAAGTAATACTTCTGGATACTGTTTCTTCAAAAGCTTTCAGTATTTTATAGCCATCATGGAAATAAATGTTGAACACTTTTGTTGTACTTTTATTCATAAAAAAATCGAACTAATAATCTAAACGTTATTAATGTTTTTTTATTCTTTGAACTGCCAAAAGAAACTGTTCATCATTGAAAAAAGGGGTTTGGAGTACCTTTTTATGCTTGGCCTTCTCTGTGAATATAATTATGTGCCCTAGAGTTTCAGTTCAATTAGGCGGCAGCTGAAAGGCTGGTGACCTTTTTGTGCTCGGCGCTCAAGCCTGACCTTCCAATGTAACCGGACCACAGAAGCTGAGCCAGTCCAGCATTACCTGATCCACAGCTGTAGTGACACGACAAAACACTGCTGCACACCTGCTCAGGTGTCACAGGTGCTCAGGTGTGCCAGAGTGAGCAAGCGAGAGAGAGAGAGAGAGAGAGAGAGAGAACGAGAGAGAGAGAGAGAGGGACAGACACACTAGATGGTTATAAAAGAATCATTGTAAATATACTGATTATTATTATTAATTATTACTGTTTTATCTTAAAATTGAACGTTAAATGTACAGTTTATTCTGATTTATTATTGTTATTATTATTTACTCCAACCATTTACTGTGTTTACTATTTTTTCAATATACGGTATATGTTCTATTATTGTAAACTTTTTAAATGCTATGGCAATACATTTGTCATGCCATTCAATCATTTTCCTTCGGCTTATTCATCAGGGGTCACCACAGCAGAATGAACCGCCAACTTATCCAGAATATGTTTAACGCAGCAGATGTCCTTCCAGCTGCAACACAGTACTGGGAAACATCCATACACACTCATTCACACTCATACACTACAGATAATTTAGCTTACCCAATTCACCTATAGCGCAAGTCTTTGGACTGTGGAGGAAACCGGAGCACCCATAGGAAACCCACGCCAACACGAGGAGAACATGTAAACTACACAGAGAAATGGCAACTGATCCAGCTGAGACTCGAACCAGCAATCTTCTTGCTGTGAGGTGACAGTGCTAACCACTGAGCCACATATTAGCCATTTTTTTCTTATTTGTGTATATATTTTTATTTCTAACTGTTTATGTATGCATATACAGTGAAGCCTGAAATTAATTATGCCCCTGGCAAATTCTGACTTAGAATGGGAGAAGTCTGTGTCATTTCTGGCTAAAGAAACTTAAAATCAGAATTTGAGAGGGGTATGAATATATTTGGGCTTGACTGTATGTATTATCTAATCACTATATTATTTTATTCATTGTTTATGTAATGTGAAATGCTTTGGCAAAACTTAAGAGTAACATTACATAACATATCATCATGACAATAAATCTCACTTGTATTTGAAAGAAACAGAAAGTTGTGCATTTTATTATATGGTTATTCATTTTAAATGTCTTCTCTTTCATTATCTTTTAAATAACCTAGTCTAATGAAGTCTAATAAATAATATTAGATTTTTTTTGTATTGTGTATGTATTTATGAAACTTTATGCAAGTAGATGTGTATTATATAATCATTTTCTTATTTTATTCATTGTTTATGTAATGTGCAAAGCTTTGGCAATACTTATACTTTTTTAAAGTTGTGCATTTTATTATATTTCTGTCAATATTAATTTTCTTCTCTTTCATTATCTTTTTATTAAACATATTAAACTTTTTCTTATTGTCTATGTATTTAGGTGGTTCATTCCGCTGTGGCGACCCCTGATTAATAAATGGGACTAAGCCAAAAAGAATGAATGAATGAAATGTACAGTTGAAGTCAGAATTATTTGCCCCTGTTTGATTTTTTTTTAAATATTTCCCAAATGATGTTTAACAGAGCAAGGAAATTTTCACAGTATGTCTGATAATATTTTTTCTTCTGGAGAAAGTCTTATTTGTTTTAATTCGGCTAGAATAAAAGCAGTTTTTAAATTTGTTAGTCAAAATTATTAGCCCCATTTAAGCTAAATATTTTTTTCAATAGTCTACAGAACAAACCATCATTATACAATAACTTGCCTAATTACTCTAACCTGCCTGGTTAACCTAATTATCAGTTTTTAGAGATGAGTTATTAAAACTATTATGTTTAGAAATTAAGTCACATTTTGTTGACTTAAAGTTGCATTGCCAACTAATTCTCATTAGCGTATTAGTAGACTGTCTGTTTAATGTCTGTTGATACTGCTCCTTTAACAGACATTTAACTGACTATAAAACTTACACTAACCCTAACCCCAACCTAACAGTGTACTTATAATCTAATGAGAATTAATTGGCATGTAGATGCAATGTAACTTAAATTGAACAAAACGCATCAAATGGACCATCAAAATAAAGTGATAAGTATTGCCAAAGCATTGCATATTACATAAACAATTAATAAAATAATATATTGATTATTTAATACTTGTATACATGCATAAAAAACAATAAAAAATATGATTAATACATACAGTTGAAGTTATTAGCCCCGCTGAATTATTAGCCCCCCTGTTTATTTTTTTCCCCAATTTCTGTTTAACGGGGAGAAGATTTTTTTGGTATCACTTTATTTTGATGGTTCCTTCAACACATTTTGTTGAATTTAAGTCACATTGCATCTTCATTCCAACTAATTCTCAATAGATTATAAGTAGATTGTTAGGTTGGAGTTATGGTTAGCGTAAGATGACATGTACTTGCAAAGTTTCTTATAGTCAGTTAAATGTTGAAGAATCAGTATCAGCAGATATTAAGCAGACAGTCTACTAATACTCAAATGAGAAGTAATTGGCATGTAGCTGCAATGCAACTTTTAGTCAACAAAGTGTGCAACAGGGGCCATCAAAATAAAGTCTTACCCTTACATTACATAATAGATTATAATGTCAATAAAACTCATTTGAATTTGAGAAAGTTGTGTATATTATATTTCTATCAATATTAATTTTCTTCTCTTTCGTTATCTTTATAATAACCATATTAGATTGTATTTATCAAACTTCTAATGATTTCTTTATGCATGTATATAAATATTATATTATCACTATATTATTTTATTAATTAAATAAATTCTTATATAATATATATTGTCATGCCAATAAAGCTCATTTGAATTTGAAACTTGAGAGAGAGAGGGAGAGAGAGCGAGCGAGAGAGAGAGAGAGGGGAATAAGATATGAAGCTGCTCAGAAAGCCACTTCTCCAGCTCTCCATTCAGTCACCTTCAAATTAGCCCCTTCATTTCTCCATTCCCTCCCAGGCTAATTTCACAGCCAGTTACTTGCATTTGGGGTCATTTCATTCTTCATTTGGTTGACGAGGATTAATCAGACCGAGGGCCTTGGATTCTCCATCTTAAGTGGATCTCTGTCGCCGCGGCCTCATTTATCCGGGATGGAGTGCAGATGAGAGGAGGCATGGATTCGTCCCAGACCGCAGGAGAGACAGAGCAGCCCGTTTCTGAAGGAGGAAGCCCAGAGGAGAAGGTGAGACAGCGGGACGAGCTGTTTTTCATGTCAAGACTGTTTGCTGGTGGCCTTGAGCTTTTCAGAGACTGTTAAATTATATCAAGGATGACCTGCTGGGTCTGTCGCGACACATGGCATATATCTTGGTCAGTGTTACTTTTAAAAGTTACAAAGTTACCTTTATAAGTAATATATTAGAATCTTAAACAGGTCTATAGCCAGTCTGGTGAAAGGGGTGGATCTTTTTTCTCAAAAAGTGGACTTTTTTGCAGTTATTCACTTAATTTTCGTTTTAACAATGAGGTTTAAATACTGCATTTGAGTGACTTTTTAAGCACAATTTTTTTAGCTGGACTTGTCGGGTGGTCATCATAACCACACTTTTTCATGTACCAAAAATATTTCCTAAATATTTAGAATAAAGTAATATTAAAAAGAACGTATTCATATGTATTATTAAAATACACATTTATCACATCATATATCATTAAGGAAAAAAGAATCTGTTAAGGCTTTAAATAAAAAAATGCTTTAATAAAAACGGCCTATTAAGGCAAAGTAAATTGTCATTTATTAGGCAAATAACAAACTGGCCAGCACGTTCAACTGTCCATACTCTCAGAAAAAAATGGTACAAACCCTTGTCACTGTGGCAGTACCTTTTTATGAAACAGAATTGTATCTTAAGACAAAGAAACAAATTTGTGCCATTGCAGTTTGTGCCTTTAAGGACATGATTTGTACCATGGGAAACTAAAATGTTCCTTTGTTTTTAAAACCTGCAGATACAATAGTGTACCTTCATCAAATCTGATCCATGAAGGAACCACTAAAGTGACAAGACACTTTGTACCTTAACAGTGTGAAATGTGTTCCTTCAAGAACTATTTAAAGGCTTTTTGTTGTATCCAAAATGTGTCAATTTATTTTCGGTTAATATAAAACATCAAAAACATTTTTAAATGTAACTTTTAAAAAACATAAATGTAAATTTTTAAAAACAATGCTTTAAAAAAGTCTTTTTTTGTGTAAATGCACCTTTTCAACTTACAATAAAGAATTAAAAATACTTTAACATAAATCAAAAGATCTATTTTTTAGAAACATTTCACAACACTTTTTACAAAATTGTTACAGAAACACATTCTCCCATGTATAGAACCCTTTTTTCTCCAATGTTCACACAATACCTTTGTAATCATCTAAAGGTTAATTTAACTCACATAATTTTAAAATAGAAATAGAATTATGCAAAAGTATTGTACTGAGATATGCACAATGTTTGATGACTTTTTACAATACTAAAATGTCTGCATAAACACTTTGCATGCAGGACTTTTGCCTGCTCACGTGTGTAGTGGAAAGCAAATGCCAAAAGGTGCAGATATCAATAATGAAACTGTAATTATCAGAAAATGCTTATCAAATGGTTATTAAAATTCCTTAAATGTTTAGTTCACAATCCCTATAGTTTTGTTTTACCAGTTGTTTTGTGTTATAGAACTTAATAATTAATGTTTATGAGTTTCTTTAAACATGTGCTTTTAAATAATGATTTATAATAATAATAATTTTAATATGGAAATTATTCATACAATCACTTTACTTTTTCAGTATTATTTTTTTCATAGACATTGTAATAATGAAGAAGTTGTACCTAATACCTAACACGTATGTACCTTTTAATAAGAACAATATACCTTCAATTATACCATAAAAGGTACAGAACAGTCTCATTAGAGGTTTTTTCTGTACCATATAAGGTAAAACTTTTACGAAGATACAAAACTGTTCCCTAAGGAACTTTATTTGTACCACCATGTACCTTTTTTCTGAGACTGTAAGAACACTAACAAAACATGTAATTTCCCACTGTTTAAAACTTTACCTTAAAATAGTTGCATGTATACTTTGTATATTTTACCCGTGTTACCGCGGGTTTCCTCTGGGTGCTTTGGTTTTTCCCACAGTCTAAAGACATGCACTACAGGTGAATTGAATAAACTAAATTGGCCATAGTGTATGAGTGAGTATGGGTGTTTCCCAGTACTGGGTTGCAGCTGTAAGAGCATCAGCTGCATAAAGCATAAGTCGGAATAGTTGGCGGTTCATTCCATTGTGGCAGCCTCTGAAATACTGTAGAGACTAAGCCGAAGGACAATGAATGAATGAATTAAAATGAGTCAAATTAGCCTACACGAGGCAGCGAGATGTACAGTAGTCAACATTTGAAGTGGATCAAAAAAGTTTTTCCAAAATTGTCCTAGGACAAGAATGGCTGTTTTTGAACAGTTTTTGAGTAACTTTGATGAAAGCTGAAGATCCACTTCAAATGTTGACTGCTGTTCTCAGTATCTGTTCCTCTCCGGCTCTTCATCATGCATGGGATCGGTTTGTCACAACAAGCTGCGTGTGTGACTGAGATTAACCAACTCAGGTAACAGGTCGTCAGAAAATTACTGTCTAATGTTACTCTAAATTGTTTAGGCCTGTTATGGGCGCAGGTATTTTTACAGATTTAATGCTCAGCTGCATGTTTTCGAGGTGATAACGGCTTCAAATCGTGAAAATATTGCTGCTTTCACACACAGAGAAAATGTTGCTGGGTGATGTCACTGATCTCGGCGTGGCTAACAGAATAGCGGATGGACAGTCACCGTCCGCTCAGGACAAAAGAAAATGATCACCTGGCAGGAAAAGTGGCACACATACAGTGCATCCGGAAAGTCTTTATATTGCTTCACTTTTTCCACATTGTTTTGTTACAGCCTTATTCAAAAATGGATTAAATTAATTTATTTCCTCAATTCTACACACAATACCCCATTATGACAATGTGAAGAAAGATTTTTTGAAATTGTTGCAAATTTATTTAAAATAAAAAACCTGAAAAATCACATGTACTGAAGAATTGACAGCTTTTGCTGTGAAGCTCTAAATTGAGCTCAGGTACATTCTGTTTTCACTGATCATTCTTGAGATGTTTCAGCAGCTTAACTGGAATTCACCTGTGCTAAATTCTGTTGATTGGACATGATTTGTAAAGACATACACCTGTCTATATAAGGTCCCAGGGTTGACAGTGCATGTCAAAGCACAAACCAAGCATGAAGACAAAGGAATTGTCTGTAGACCTCTGAGACAGGATTGTCTTGAGGCACAAGGCTGGGGAAGGTTACAGAAAAAGTTCTGCTGCTCTGAAAGTTCCAATGAGCACAGTGGCCTCCATCATTCATAAGGGCAAGATGTTTGGAACCACCAGGACTCTTCCTAGAGCTGGCCGGCTATCTAAGCTGAGAGATCGCAGTAGAAGGGCCTTAGTCAGGGAGATGATCAATAACAAGATGGTCACTCTTTCTGAGCTCCAGCGTTCTACTATGGAGAGAGGAGAACCTTACAAAAGGACAATCATCTGTGCAGCAATCCACCGATCAGGCCTGTATGGTAGAGTGGCCAAACAGAAGCCACTCCCCACCTGGAATTTGCCAAAAGGCATCTGAAGGACTCTAATGGCTCGTTTACACTGACTGGTAAAGTACGGTGCGGTTCGGGTCATCTTTACCAGGCTTGCGTTTCCACTACCAAGGGTACCCTTTTGGTGGGTGTGGTGTATGACAGAAAGTCATTTTCGCTCGAGAAAATGTCTACAGTAAAGCTGTATGGGTCGTTCACATATCATATGAGAAGCACTTCTCACAAAACAGATGCTCTTGACCTCAAACTGGGGTGACGGTTCATCTTCAAGTAGGACAATATCCCAAAGTACACCGCCAAAATATCAATGGAGTGGCTTTACAACAACTCTGTGAATGTCCTTGAGTGGCCCAGCCAGAGCCTAGACCTAAATCCAATTGAACATCTCTGGAGAGATCTGAAAATGGCTGTACACCGTCGCTTCCCATCCAACATGATAGAGCTTGAGAGGTACTGCAAAGAGGAAAGTGCCAAGCTTGTGGCATTATAATCAAAAAGACTTGAGGCTGTAATTGTTGCCAAAGGTGCATCAACAAAGTATTGAGCAAAGGCTGTGAATACTTCTGTACATGTGATTTTTCAGGTTTTTTATTTTTAATAAATTTACAATCAAAAACTCTTTTTTCACATTGTCATTATGGGGTATTGTGTGTAGAATTTTGAGGAAATAAATGAATTTAATCTATTTTGGAATAAGGTTGTAACATAAAAAATGTGGAAAAAGTGAAGCGCTATGAATACTTTCCAGATGCACTGTATATGAGCAAGATTGTGGATTTTATCACACAAAAAAATAAATACATATTTAAGAAAAAAAAGCAGTTTTATAACCAATAATATTTTTTGATTAGCATTCGTTTTTTAGTATAGTGAGCATAGTTCCCCACTTTAATAATTTAATTTATCTGACAAAACAAACCCCTGATAATTTGTTTTATATTTAATTTTATTTTGGCACATTCTTTGCGGCATGCTTATGCAGTGACAGCATAGCCATCTATGATCATTGGTACAGTAAATGATAGTGAACTTGAAAATGTTCACTAAAAACTTGAAAATTGTATCCCTTTGTTTTGACAAAATATTTTCTCTTTCAGAATTTATCAAAAAAATAATAGCTTCAGTCTTATAATAAAATTGATTAGATTTATTTACAGCCATTTTAAATTAATTTCAATGCAAAAAAAAGGTTTTAAAAAATGGAAATTAATTTAGTTTTTTGGTGACTCTCCTCAGGAACTGGGAGAGGACAGCACTGAATCTGGCCCTCTTGAGCTGGTCTCTGTCACAGAAGAGGATCTGCCTGTATGCGAAACCCCGAGCACCTTCAATCTCAGTGCCTTTGGCAGTCAAAACAGCCTCTTCTATGACCCGGACTCACAGGACCCTCATGTGCCCATTGATCTGCCCAATGAGGCATCTGCTCCACTGCCTGTGTATAAAATATACAATATTCAGATCCCACCAAGTCCAGGTGTGCCCGTCATCAAAGTCCAGCCCTTCCTGGATGGTAAGTTTTCTTAGTGTGACATTATTATCGAAGTAAAATTAGGACAGAGATGTTGAGCTGAGGTGTTAAATGTGTATATATTCATCAGCCATTAATCTCATCATTAGTACTTAAAGGGATAATTCACACAAAGGTGAAAGTCCTGCCGTCATTTGCTCAACCTCAGCCTTGTTTCCTTCTGTTGAGTACAAAAGAAGATATTTTGAAGAATGCTGAAAATTGGTATTTGTTTTTCCTACTATGGATGTAGAAGGCTACTGGTTTTCAACATTCTTCAAAATATCTTGTAATGTAATGTGTACAAAGCGCATTTATTGTGTATAGTCATGCACCCAAAGTTCTTCACAATCATGAAGAGGGTCTCTCCACACCACCACCAGTGTGTAACATCCACTTGGATGATGCGACGGCAGCCACAGGACAATGGTGCCAGTGCGCTCACTACATACCAGCTATTGGTGGAGTGGAGTGATAGTGATAAAGCCAATTCAGTGGATGGGGATGATTGGGAGGCCATGATTGCTAAGAGCCGATGGAGTGAATTTGGCCAGGACACCGGGGTCACACCCCTAGTCTTTACGAGAAGTGCCAAGAGATTTTTAATGACCAGAGTCAGGACCTCGTTTTAACATCTCATCCGAAAGACGATGCTCACTGACAGTATAGTGTTCCCTTCATTTACACCTGCTGGCCTAGCAATAGCAACCTAGTTTTCCCATGTGTTCTCCCATCCAGGTACTGACCAGGCACAGTCCTGCTTAGCTTCAGTGAGTAACCGGTCTTGGCCTGCTGGGTGATATGGCTGTGGCAAATCTTATCTGACAACACCACCATAAACTAAATTCATAAAGATTTGAAAACTCTTGAGAGTACATTTTTTATTTTTGGGTGAACTGGCCCTTTAAGATATTTTACTTTCACTATCAGAGCTAAATATGTTTATATTGTTATAAAAATACATATATTTCAAATATAAAAGATGTTCTTTTGAACAAAAAAATCTGGAAAAATCTGTTCCCACAACATGATTAAGCAGAACAACTGTTTTGAACATTGATGATAATAATAAGATATGTTTATTGAGCATCAAATCATCATTTGCAGCTATGTTCCCATCCAAATATGTGACTTAAGCTTACATAAAAAACTGGAATACAGCATTAATCATTTGCAAATGAAGCACTGTTTCCATCAAGTGAGTGAAAGAGAACAAAATCGTCACTTCCTGATAAACTGGTGCCAAATATCAAAAAGAAAATTGAAGTTTGCTGTGGTTGAGGAAGCCACTGTGGGTTGTTTTCTTATATAATAAATTACTTGCACCTCACACGATGCAATGGAGGCACAATGGCTTTTGGAGGCCAGGACCACATTTTTTGGAAGAATAAAAAATGGAAGGTAATAATACTGAACCGCTTTGATGATAGACGTTGGCTGAGGGATTTTAGAATGACCTTAACAACATTTCAGATGCTTTACAGTGTGGTCGATCCGCTGGTTAATCCCATCCCATTGTGCCCATTTTTATCATCACATGATCTTTAAAAAAAAAAGTCAACCCACTTTTATGATGCGCATTCCAATCTGTAAATGTGTTTCCATTGTAGTTGATGAGCATTTCTTTCTTATAGGATAAATCATTTTTTTGTGTGCATTTTAAAAATGTGTGCGCATATTGGGCATTTCCATTAAACATTTGTTTATGAGCCATTCCAAAATGTGCAGAAAAATAGGTGAATGGAGACATAGCTACTGTCCACAGTCATTCCTGCAAAGTAAGCTTTCCTGGTGTCACTTTGTCTAAAAAAAAGTTGGTTTACAAGGCTGATTACACTAGAGTTATAGGACAGATAGCTGAGGTGTTGGATGTAATCTAATCAGTCTTGCTCCACTGACAGCTCTGGCCTTTAGCAGACTGACTTTATTCTTTCTCTCTTTGTTGTCTCAGGAGAGGAACTGTCAAACCTGAAATCCTTGTGTTGGCCGTATGTGTCTCGGAGACTGCTGACTCTGCTCATTGTCTTGGTCTTGTTAATAGTCTTGATTCTGACTCTAGGAATAGGTTTGGGAGGTGAGTTTCTTATAGTTATGACCGAATGGGTAGCCAGAACCTAGATCAGTGATAAAAATATTAAGTATTAGTATCAGGGTTAGGGTTGGACGATGCTGGGAAAATATGCGATATGTGACGTTGAGTATCACGATAACAATACAACTGTTTTTAATGTTGATAAAAACAGTAATAAAGTAAACATGCATAGAGTTTTCCAGTATCTATACATTATTGAAGTATTTTTGGGGGAACATTTACTTCACTACATTTTAAATTAGAATACCACACTTCTTATTCAACCACATTTCATAAAAACTTAATATTCCTCGTTATTTGAACTGAAGAAATGATGAGCTGCTCTGAAGTGGAATAGGAGTGTCCGACTCAGGAACGAGTGGATTGTTCTGGGTTAACCTGATAACCATGCCCAAATCACACTGAATAATTAATTTGTGAATGAAACTGATCAAATTACACTTGTTCTCAAGCCACTGATTCATAGAATCCGATCAGAGCGAGTCTCCAGTTAACGATTCACTGATTCAAATAATCCTTTTTGAGAAACTCTAGATTTTGATTAACTGTTTCAAATGATTTGGTCAGATCGAATCTCCATTTAACGATTCACTGATTCAAATGATTTGGTCAGATTGAATCTCAATTTAACGATTCACTGATTCAAATGATCTGGTCAGAGCGAATCTCCATTTAACGATTCACTGATTCAAATGCTCTAATAAGAGAGTCTCCAGTTGAAGATTCACTGAATTAAATGATTTGGTCAGAGTGAGTCTTCATTTAACGATTCACTGATTTTACAAATGATCTGATCAAAGCGAGTCTCCAGTTAAAGATTCACTGATTCAAATGATTTAGTTTAGAGTAATGCCGCAGTCACACTAGAGTTTAAGCTTGCGAAATTCTGTTGTACGGCGCTGTGAAAGGGGCAGGATTAAATAAGATGATTAGACATTTAAAAAAATCAAGCAATTGCTCCTTGCTTTAAATTTCTGTACAGAGAGGTCATGTTTTGATTCTCGATTGGTCTCAAGCAGTCAAGTGATTTCACAAGTCAGAGATCACCAAGCTTGAACTTTGCAATGCAGCGACCTGCAAAACTTGACGCACGACCTTGCGTCAAGAGTGAGTCACCATTTAACGACTCACTGATTATTCAAATGATTTGGGTCAGAGTGAGTCACCATTTAACGATTCACTGATTATTCAAATGATTTGGTCAGAGCGAGTCTCCATTTAACGATTCACTGATTATTCAAATGATTTGGTCAGAGCGAGTCTCCATTTAACGATTCACTGATTATTCAAATGATTTGGTCAGAGCGAGTCTCCATTTAACAATTCTCTGATTGTTCAAACGATCTGATCAGTGAGAGTCTCCAGTTAAAGATTCACTGATTCAAAAATTTGGTTTAAGCGAGTCTTTATTTAACAATTCACTGATTCAAATGATTTGGTCAGAGTGAGTCTCCATTTAACGATTCACTGATTATTCAAATGATCTGATCAGAGAGAGTCTCCAGTTGAAGATTCACTGATTCAAGTGATTCGGTTAGAGTGAGTCTCCAGGTAATAGGTGTGTTCGACATGAAGCACAGCTGCAGCCGGTGATCAACGAGATTAGCTCAGGTGGTGGCGGAGTTAAAAACAGAGCCGTCAAGCCGGACAGCTGGACACTTCGAGGCTCAAAGTTGCTGCAGTCATGATGACTGATCACATGGTGTCATCATAATTTTTTTTATTTGTTTTTATTTATAACAACAAAAGATTTACAAATAAAACAGAATAGCGTCTCTACAAACTATAGTTCATTTTTAAGCAACAAGGCAATTATGAATTAAATATATAACAAACTAATGAGAGAAATAAGGGGAAAATAGAGGGTAATCTAAACATAAAAACGAACAGGTCTAGTACATACAAAGCAATAAGCACAAATTCTCAGTTTAAACATCACTCTAGGCCAGGCATGGGCAAACTCGATCCTCGAGGGCCGGTGTCCCTGCAGAGTTTTGCACCAACACTATCAAACACACCTGAACACCCTAATTAGTGTCTTCAAGATTACTAGAAAGCTACAAACATGTGTGTTTGATTAGGGTGGGTGCAAAACTATGCAGGGACACCGGCCCTACAGGATCGAGTTTGCCCATCCCTGCTCTAGGTTAATACTTCTTATTTGAATATGCTAAAAAGGGGTTTAGATTTATTTACATTTATAGATATAAAACTTTACAATATATATTAATGTAAAACCCAAAACAAGGTGTTTTGATGAAGTCTTAAACAGTGATTAAGATTATTTTAGATAATGAAAGCATTTATTAAAATGCACTTTAATCCAAAAAGACTGAACAAAAGGACATTCCTAAAACAAGTGAGCTACACTTACAGAGGTAAAGTTGGTTTTATATTCGTTCATTTAGAAGTCCCTATATTGTTTATCATGTTACTTTGAATATTCGATCGGAATTAGCATGCAAGTATGACTTCTAAACAACATTCACACTATCTAATTCACTATAAACAATGTTGTACTTTGATGGTCATTTGTTGCTAATATGATTTTCCTATTTATAATTTGCAAAGAATACTTTTCTGAAATTATACTATTAAGGAGAATGTCTGAATATCCGAATATAAAACCAACTTTACCTCTATGCTACACTTTAAGTAGAAGTTTCCCAGAAAGACCAGGTACAAACGGCTAGACAGGAAATAAAATATATATATTTTTCAGTCCTAAAAATCATTTTAGAATTATTTAATAAAATAGTTCTTTAACGTAATTTGAAACCTTTAGGGTGGCAGGATCAATGATTATAATTATTTTATATTATTTTATTAAGTCTGTAAGACGTGTTTGAGTTGACATTTAGGTTATTTACTAAAATATAACATTTAAATCGTTCATTGAGCAAAATGCAGTATATAGTCTGTAAAAAAATGTTGAAAATAAGCCTGTGCAAACAATCTAGCCTTTATAATCAGATTATTTAACAAAACACGATTACTGCAGTAAAATATTTGTAGTCTTTTAATAAGCTTGATGTGTACAAGATAGAGAGGGGATGAAAAGTGAACTGTTTGTTTTAAAACTTCAGAATCGGAAGTTGTCCAATAATAAACCTAAAACACACGTGGTTGTTGTCATGCGGTGAACTCGGCCAATCGTGTAACATCGGTGTCGTCATCAGAGCTCGTGCAGTCGCTCTTTAGATGCTGCATGGTCTGAATCAGTCATCTGATCTCAGAGCGCTGTCGCGGTACTTTGATGCCACATGTGACAGTCACGTGGCATCGGCGCAGCATCAATCCGGACAAAATTTCTAACCAGCATGCACCGCTTTAAGACAGACTTCGATCGATCTGCGCTGCGTGAAGTCGAACGCACCTATTGACTGACTGATTCAAACAATCCAATCAGAGCAAGTTTACAGTTTTCAACAATTATAGTCTGAATCAAAATGAGTCAAGAACTGAAGATTCTCTAAGCTTGAATGCCTGCAACGGATGAAATATTTCTGAGAATAGGGTTAGGTATAGTGGATAGAGACAATTACAATTCAATTGTGAGTTCCCACAAAGACAGAAACATGAATCAGTGTGTGTGTTTTCCTCCAGTGGGTCTGAAGAGCTGCTCAGGGAAGTTTCAATGTGTGTCGTCAGTTCAGTGTATCAGCAGAAACGCTGTGTGTGATGGAGTCCAGGACTGTAGAGATGGAGAAGATGAACTCAACTGCGGTGGGTGAAGACTGTTCATCTCTTTCTGACTAAAATCAATATGGTATCTCCTGAGTGATGCATGTCCAATATATACACAGTAGAAGTCAAAATGATAAGCCCTCCTCTGATTTTTTCTTTTCTTTTTCAAATATTTCCCAAATGATGTTGAACAGAGCAAGGGATTTTTCACAGTATTTCCTATAATATTTTCTTTTCTGGAGAAAGTCTTATTTGTTTTATTTCAGCTAGAATAAAAGCAGTTTTTAATTTTTTTAAA
This sequence comes from Danio aesculapii, assembly GCF_903798145.1. Taxonomy (NCBI): domain Eukaryota; kingdom Metazoa; phylum Chordata; class Actinopteri; order Cypriniformes; family Danionidae; genus Danio; species Danio aesculapii. Next base: position 14,028,756 of record NC_079435.1, on the reverse strand, counting down.
CCCATTTAAGGTCAATATTGTTAGTAATTCTTTTTTGATTGTCTACAGATCAAACCACTGTTATACAATGACTTACCTAATTACCCTAACTTGCCCTAGTTAAGCCTTTAAACTGCACTTTAAGCTGCATTTTAGTCAAAATACAGGGAGGCTAATAATTCTGACTTCAACTGTGTATTTGACCAGTTTATATACATTTCATAAGCATATCATTCAAAATGACTGGACGTGACTAGTGTGTGACAACTCAGTGTTCATGTGTGTTTCAGTGCGAGTGAGTGGCAGTCACTCAGTGCTGCAGGTCTTCGGCAGGGGCTTATGGAGGACGGTGTGCTCTGAGGGCTGGGATTCTCAACTGAGCACTTTAGCCTGCAAACAACTGGGATACAGCAGGTACAAACTATTATAGTGTTCTACACTGAACTTATAGGATTTCTCTAGTTGTTCGTAATTTACTGTGATTTATTAAGGGCAGGGATTTAAATATATATATATATATATATATATATATATATATATATATATATATATATATATATATATATATATATATACACACAAAATATTTAGCAACTTAAAGCTTTTTAAAAGTTGTCATTTTTGAGATTTTTTTTCATTACTGTTTATTTGACTTTTCCTGTTGTAAAAATCAGATATACTATTTTTTAAAGGCCAGGGGACCCTTTTTTCATCTCATTATTATTCTATATAAGTAAATCAATAAAATTCACATTTTAAATAACTTTTTTGTAGTTTCATCAGCATTATGAACATAAAAATATGGCCTCAATTACACGACGCAAACACCAGTGAATATATAGGACTGAATAAGGATTAAGAATGAGGGGTGAAAAAATTACTCAAAGTTTCAAATCAGTAAAATATTTCAGAGTTTGGCATAAATGTATGATTTCCATTTTAGGATTGCATTGATTTCTATGACTGTTCCGGGTGTAGAAATCAAGAATAAATACAAAAAATAAGAGAGTATATTTAATAAAAGAGCAATTCCAGCAATATGGATGTGACATTTGCAGTAAAATCTTAACACACAAATTCCCAGAGAAATTATATGCTAACATTATATTGAAACATCTGTTTATATTTTCCAAAACAACAGCGTTACGGGAGCAAAAAAATATCAATCTGTAAAAAAAAAATTATTTTAAATGAGGAAAGTAATCATGCATTATGGATGTGACCAAAAAAGTTAGAGAGTTTGCAGTATGAATTAAACTGCATAACCCAAAAGAAACGAAGCTAATCAAAAGAATAAGAGTTGTCTCTCTATCGAACAAGCATGATTGATTTCATGTTACTTGAGATTTTTTGCATTTATGAGGAAAAAGTGTCTTTATGGACGTGACAGATATGAAATTGGCACTTCTGTGATTTTGGTAAATCAAATATAATTGTTAAAAACATATTAACAGAAACATTTTTGAGTATTTTTTAAAACACTATAAAGTACTTGCTTCCACAAAAAACGCAGAAACGGTTTTGCTATTTTGGTGAAAACCTGATTTTTTTTCATGGCAAGGTTGACATTTGCATAGAATTGCTCAATAATCTTTAGAGATGCTCAGATCGATTGACCAGAGATCGGTATTGGCCGATAATCACCTTTGATGACTTAATTGGTACAAGCTGATCTGATGAACCGATCACAAGTTGGAGATGATCAAACTATTTGAATGACCTTGCATGCATTTAGGCCTTTGTACAGATAAGAACTGAAAGAACTTGTGTGTTTTTGACAATATTGCATGTACATTAAAACCTGGCTGGAAATATTACATAAATAAAACATCAAAAATATTTTTTAACATGAATATTGAATAATATAACCTGTAACATACTTATTGCAATAAACAGTAGTTTATAGGCCTGTTTATTTTTAGTAAAGAAGTAATGGATTTATAGGTGTGCATCTTTGTGATTAGGACATGTTGAACACTTCTTCCATCATTTGCAGTGTTTCCTAATTGCATTGTTTGTCATTTTTCTTACCAATTTTTATATCTGTGTTATATTATTTTTTGTAAAGCTGCTTCTGACCATGACATGTTCACACCTAAATGGCTATAAGAGACACGTTTAAGGGATTATATGGAGCATCCTTAATTTAACCTCTTAGGTAAGGAGAGATCTCCACTTATATCAAACTTAGAGGGAAAACTTACTTTATGCATTATAAAGCTTGAAGCATCAGAATCGCTACGCAGTATCGGCCGATCACCATGACAAGAAATCTGTACTCAGTATTGGCTGCAAAAATCCTGATCCTGAGCATTCCTAATAATCGTAATCTTATATATTCATGCTTAGTAAAATACGAATACATTAACTAACAATTTACCTCGCTTTTTGCATCTATTGCAATTGTCTCAGAGTTCTGCTAATTGCAGTAGCAGTCGTCAATGTCTGCGGGACAGTTGTGAAAGATCAGGACAATATTTTCCGTAATCACATCCTTGGTCAGCAATTATTCATCTCTGTTAAATAACAGCCATCATCTCCCCCCACATCTGCAACTTAAGGAAAATTCATTTCCAAGGGCAAAGCAGGGATTTCCCCATTTTAAACACAGAAATATGGTGAAACTGTCCTTGTGTGTGGTGTTTCCTTACACTGTGTGGGTGTCTATGAATAATAATGTGCCTCTGTTGCCGGTGGCCTCATTATACCTGCATAGTTAATCCAATTAAAATCAGTCTGCCATTAAATGAAAGGAAAAAACGTATTGGTTGGAAACACTGTTTAACCTCAACTAGGTCAAGATGTTGCATTTAATAACATCTTTCGTCTTCTGTCTGTCTTTCAGTTTTAGAGGTCTGCAGATTTTGTTTAGCATCATGACACTTTTTAGCACTGAAAAACAATGATTGATTACAGTACTTCAGGTCATGTCAATCGCTTTGAGCTTACAGAGTGAATAAAAAAAGACAGAGATTTTGTCTTAAAAATTTGATGTGAATGTGAAAGTACTTCATGCAGTTTTAATATTGATTAAACACTGAATTCATACTGGATTCAGAGCTCTTGTCCAATTGCACTTTTTACGAAAAATAACTATGGTTATACTACAAACAAAACAAACTGTTGTTGTATTTTACCTTTTATTTGATAAAGTAGTATTGCTCAAGTAGTATTTGATGAAGTAGTGTTCAAAAGTATTGTAAGAACCGGCAAAAACACTCGCGTTTTTAACAACGACGCTACAAACGGTTAATATAGCCACGGCCCACATGTTAACCATAAAACTACACTACAGTTTAACCATGGTATTTATATAGTACAATTATGATTATATAAATACCAATCTGTCTAAAAACATAGTTACTGCACTTCTTTAACTATAATAAAACCATGGTTATTTTTCATGAGGTATGGTTACGTGTTGAAGTGTACCAACTGACATTGAATGACTTACTAAAAGCTAACATGGTTGTGTTTTTGTTTACCTGTCTTTGACTGAAGTTACGTGAGCTCTGCCGCCATACCCATCTCCTCCATTGAAGAAGTCTTCCAGAACAATCTAGTCGCTGTTAAAATCAACCAAACACACCTTCATGACACCTTCAGGATCCAGAACTCTTCATATGCTAGGTAAACTTTTTATTTATACGCTTACCGGAATATAACGCGCCAAAACAACGACTCATATGAACAGGTTCTTTTCACGAGTCATCCAAAAATCGCTCATATCTAAATTTGAATAGGATGGCTGAACCGAGTCTTTTTTTTCTTCTTCATTTATGAGTGAAATGTATTGAAGCCCGTTCCCGCCATTGAATAATAATAAAAAATAATTAAATTAAAGAAATTCAAAAGTCAGATTTCTGACTTTATAACTCGAAATTGCCACTTTATAACCCAGAATTGCCACTTTATAACTTGTAATTCTGACTTCATAACTCGGAATTGCGACTTTATAACTCAGAATTCGGGAATTCTGACTTTATTACTCAGAATTGCGACTTTATAACTCAGAATTGCGTTTTTATAACTCGGAATTGCGACATTATAAGTCAGAATTCTGACTTTATAACTCAGAATTCGGGTATTCTGACTTTATTACTTGGAATTGTGACTTTATAACAGAATTCTGACTTTATTACTCAGAATTGCGACTTTATAACTCAGAATTGCGATTTTATAACTCGAAATTGCCACTTTATAACTCAGAATTCTGACTTTATAACCCAGAATTGCCACTTTATAACTTGTAATTCTGACTTCATAACTCAGAATTGCGACTTCATAATTAGAATTCGGGAATTCTGACTTTATTACTTGGAATTGCGACTTTATAACAGAATTCTGACTTTATTACTCAGAATTGTGACTATAACTCAGAATTGCGATTTTATAACTCAGAACTGCGACTTTATAACTCGGAATTGCGACTTTATAAGTCAGAATTCTGACTTTATAACTCAGAATTCGAGAATTCTGACTTTATAACTCGGAATTGCGACTTTATAACTTGGAATTGCGACTTTATAAATTGGAATTCTGACTTTATAACTCAGTTCTGACTTTATAATTTAAAAAAAATCTTTTATTTTATTCTTTTATTATTCAGTGGCAGAAACGGGCTTCCATAGAAATGTATGGAAGGCAGTTGGGGATAAAAATCATTAAAGGGATATTTTAGTTAAAAACGAAAATTCTGTTGTGATCTTCTCACCCTTCACATGTTCCAAACCTGTTTGAATTTCTTTTTTTTTTCTGTTAAAAAAAAAAGATGTTTTGAAAAATGTTGTTTGATAGGATCATTGTGTTCCAGTGTGTTTTCCCCCCTGCTATGGACGTTTAAGGGTCCCAGCAACAAGCATTCTTCCAAATATCTTTTTTTGTGTGTGTTCAACAGATAAGTTTTAAAACCACACAGGGAGAGTAAACAATGAGGAAACTTTCATTTATGGGTGAACTAAAAAAATAAGTACAGCATCTGAAATAGAATATTCCTTATTAAATTAAGATGACCAGATTTCTTAAATGGATCAAAATGTCTTTTTTTCTCTTGTGAATATTGATATTATAATTGATAATCGTTTCAATAACGTGTGTCTAAACTAAATAGCACATATTTTAAAACTACATTATATAACAGACTTTACAAAAATGTTTGTATGTTACATGACATTAATAGTGAATTTCACTGTAGCTAACAAACAAAAGAGCATTTCAGACACTCTTTTCCTCAAGTCAAAATCAGGCCTGAGGACGATCCATCAAGGCCAAAGACTGTCAAGTAAGATCAGTCCAGTGACTGATGCAGTACATGACATATTGTTCAATACAATTTGAAGTGTCTCTACTGACATACTGACATTAAGAAGTGTCTGCAGGTACCTGAAACGCAGTCAGGATCGAGACATCTTATACCTTCTGATGAATTTCTGAGAGAAAATTCTGTACAAAAAGAAAAGAGATATCTAGATTCCACCGGGAAATGAAATGAGAAGACAGCTTGTTGAATTGACAGAGAAACAAACAAACAAGATGTGTCGTTAAAAATGTATCTTCTGTCTTTCCAGAAACACCCACTGCAATTCTGGTTTAGTGACTGCTGTCAAATGTATAGGTGAGTGGATACCGATATTAATATTGTCATTTTGTTCGACAATGCCAACATGTCGAAATTCTCTTTACACTTCACAAATTTCTAAATGTATCTCCTTCTAGATCTTTAAAGCTACAGTCACCAAAATTGGCCCAGAGCTTCAGGCTGATCTGAAGTTTAATTCTATGTCTTTTCTAACTGATCAGAACCACCATTTATGTAAAACCAAAATTATCATCAAAATATTGTATGTTCTGAAATGGTGAAAAAAAAGATATTCAAATAGTTACGGTGAACTAGGACCACAAAACCAGTCATGAGTGTCAATTTATGGAAATTGAGGTCACATGACAGCTGAATAATTAAGCTTTCCATTGACGTATGCTTTGTTAGGATAAGACAAATTTGGATAATCTGGAATCAGAGGGTTAAAACATTAAATATACAGAGAAAATCATATTTTAAGTTTAAATGAAGTGTTTAGGAAGGCACATTATGAAATAAAAGTTGAATTTTTATATATTTACAATAGGATATTTACAAAAAAATCCTATCTAATCCTATTGTTTATCTACAGTATCTAGTTTAACTAGCAAAACCTAGCGACTACATCATCTCATAAAGTAAAAACATTAGAAACATACTACCAACATGCTAATTGTCGCAAGAAATATACTAACTGATAAAGTAGCAAACTCATAAATGCTAAAAATATGCTAACATGCTAAAAACATGTTAAAACACGCTAGCAACATTCTAATTCTTGCTGCCTTGTCATGCCAACATAAAGCTTGTCATTGAATTTTACTCGTGTAAAATTGAAAACACCACAATTACCAGTCTCTAATTGACCACACTGAAAGATAAGACGCCGGTAGTGTCGTTTGCATTGTGTCCGCAAGTTTCTCACTCAGATCTGGTGTGTGTGTGTTGTTGTGTAGCGTGCGGCTTCAGGTCGGCGATAAGCAGTCGTATTGTGGGAGGGAATGTGTCGAAGTCTGGCCAGGTCCCGTGGCAGGTCAGCCTTCATTACCAGAACCAGTATCTTTGTGGAGGATCCATCATCAGTGAGAGCTGGATACTCACTGCTGCACACTGTGTGTTCGGGTGAGTATGAGCCGCTGCTAGACCACTTTCTAGCACTAGCTTAGACTTTTATGCTAGCCCGATGATAGTCTGATACTGATCAAAAGTGGTTTAACTCTGGTACTAAGATGGTCCAATCTGATTTATGGTGGTCTGGTACTGGTACATGTTAGTTTTTATTGCTTTTTTCAGACTGTGATACACTGCTTCTGTTTTATCTAGCTTTTACGCTAGTCAGGGTTTGATACATACTGGTTTATACAGGCTTTGTGCTAGTCAACACTGGTCTGTGATGAGCTGGTAATAGTCCACATTGGTTAATACTGGTTTTGTGGTGGTTAGACTGGTTTGTGATGGTCTGGTACTGGTCCAGATTGATAAATACTGTTTCTGTGCAGTTCCAGACTGGTTTATGATGGTTCGGTTCTGGTCCAGGTTGATTAATTCTGGTTCTGTGCAGGCTCAGACTGGTTTATAATGGTCTGGTACTGGTCCGGATTGGTTATTACTGGTTCTGTGGTGGTCCAGATCCGTTTTTGATGGTCTGGTACTGGTCTAGATTGGTTAATTTTGGTTCTGTGGTGGTCCAGACTGGTTTGTAATGGTTAGGTACTGGTCCAGATTGAATAATTCTGGTTCTGTGCAGGTCCAGACTGGTTTATGATGGTGTGGTACTTGTCCAGATCGATTAATTATGGTTCTGTGTAGGTTTAGACTAGTTTTTGATGGTCTGTTACTGGTTCAGATACAGTAGGTTAACACTGGTTCTGTGGTGGTCCAGACTGGTTTGTGATGTTCAGGTATTGGTCCAGATTGATAAATACTTGTTCTGTGCAGGTTCAGACTGGTTTTTAACGGTCTGGTACTGGTCCAGATTGAAAAACACTTTTTCTGTGCAGTTCCAGACTGATTTATGATGGTTCGGTACTGGTCCAGATTGATTAATTCTGGTTCTGTGCAGACCTAGACTGGTTTGTGATGGTCTGGTACTGGTTCAAATTGGTAAATACTGGTTCTGTGGTGGTCCAGACCCGTATGTGATGGTCTGGTACTGGTCCAGATTGAATAATTCTGATTCTGTGCAGGTCCAAACTGGTTTATGATGGTCTGGTACTGGTAGAGAATGATTAATACTGGTTCTGTGCAGGTCCAGACTGGTTTGTAATGGCCTGGTAGCAGTCCAGATTGGTTAATACTGGTTCTGTGGAAGTCCAGACTAGTTTATGATGGTCTAGTACTGGTCCAAATTTGATAAATACTAGTTCTTTACAGTTCCACACTGGTTTGTGAAGTTCCTGTACTGGTCTAGATTGATAAATACTGGTTCTGTGCAGTTCCAGGCTGGAATATGATGATCTGGTACTGGTTCAGATTGGTTAATACTGACTCTGTGGTGGTCCAGACTAGTTTTAGATGGTCTGGTACTAGTCCGGATTGATAAATACTGGTGCTGTGGTGGTCTATACCAGTTTAAGAGGGTCTGATATCATTCCAGGCTGTTTTTTCCTGTCCAGACTAGTTAACTAGTTTATAGTGATTTATGCTGATGACCTGGGCTATTTTAATCCTGATGTGGTACCAGTCCATACTGGTTTATTCTAGTTTTCCCTTGATCCAGACTCAGTAATTCAAGTTTGGTTTAAGCTGATATGATTCTGCTCCAGTGTAGTTTATACTGGCTCTTGGCTCGTCTGGACTGAGTTATGTTGCAGTCTAGTTCCACTGCTTACATGTGAATATATTTTTGTCCAAAGATTCGCGCAGCCAGTATTATGGGATGTGTATGCTGGGTTGATAAACCTGCCGCTGAGTAAAGCTGAAGCTCATTCTGTGGAGAAAATCATCTACCATGCCAACTTCAGGTCAAAAAGCTTCAGCTATGACATTGCACTAATAAAGCTTGCACTACCTCTGACTTTCAATGGTAAGAATCTGCTTTTTTTTTACTTAACTTAAATAACAGAGCAGATTTAGTAGAGTTGATCTCCTTTTTCTCTGTTCCCAGATCAAATCGCCCCCATCTGTTTGCCTAATTACGGCGAGAGCTTTAAGAATGGACAGATGTGTCTGATCTCAGGCTGGGGAGCCACAGTGGACGGTGGTGAGTGTGGTTCCAACTTTTAAGGGCATTTAAAAGATGTAAACACTAATGCTTCTGGTAAAGACTTTTGGCAGTTCTGAAGACATTAGAAGGACTGCACTGTTATATAATTTCTGATTGTACTTGTGTGTTACAGGAGAGACCAGTGTGTCTCTACATGTCGCTCAGGTCCCTTTACTGTCTAACAAACAATGCAAGAAACTGGGTCTGACAAACTGGAACGTCTGCACAGGATTTTTGAAGGGTGTTGGGACATGTCAGGTACTGCATTTGTGTATCGTCACAATAATCTATACTGACAAAAAATGGATCATCTTAAACAAATTACTTCATCATGTCGCATCTAAAAGAATTACGTTATTACAACTGTAATACATTCAGAAAAAAACTTAATTTGTTTAACAGTAACAAGTTATTTTTTACCTGACAGTCCAAAATGCAGTATATAGGTAAATTGGGTAAGCAAAATTGGCCGTAGTGTATGTGTGTGTGTGTGTGAATGTGAGAATGTATGGGTGTTTCCCAGTACAGGGTCACGGCCGGAGGAGCATCAGCTGCATAAAATATATGCTGGAATAGTTGGTGGTTCATTCCGCTGTGGCCACCCCTGATAAATAAGGGACTAAGCCGAATGAAAATGAAAAGTTATTATTTTCAGCGTACTATAGCAGTGGTCTTGTGTGTGTAGGGGGACAGTGGAGGGCCGCTGGCCTGTCAGGGGTCCGGGTGGACACTGGTCGGGACAGGCAGCTGGGATGAAAACTGTGGAAAAGTAAACAAACCAGGAATTTACACTAGCATAAGTGAAGCTCTCACGTGGATTCAAGAACAAATGGAGGTAAAGTATATATTTTTTACTGAAATTACCTTTAAATTAGCATGGAATTCAGTTGAGATAAGCTGTCATTCACAAAATCCAAATGATTTGTATTTATTAATAGTTTGATATAATAATAAAGATAATAAAAACAAAGAACAGCTTGATTTTGCGATATTTAATTTTGTTTGGAAACTAAGGGTATTCATTTCAGTGTCAAATTCTCATTAAAGATCAGACAATATTCTTAATTTAAACCATTGCTAATGTTTTGGTGTTTTTACAAGAAAAAAATATTAAATAATAATAATATTACTATTGTGTTAAAACTTATAACATTAGAACAAATGTAAACATCACAATAGAAAAAATGTGAACATCGCAAGGAAAAACAACTATAATTTAAGTCAAAAAAGGCATATTATTATTATTATTATCATTAATATTACTACAATATTATAGAAGATAGTATATTTATTCCAATTCTATTTTTAGGCTGTACAGATCTGGCAAATTCTGCTAATAATCTGACTAAGTAGCTGATCAAACATTCATGGGTAACTAGTCACTGGGTGTGAGCAAAGGAGATTTGAGAGTGCAATTACATTACGAGGTGGCAGCTGAACTTTATTCTGATTGGATGGTTAGTGTATTTCATTAACTCTGCTTTCTAGCTGTCCTTGTTGATCATTGGTAAGAGTGTTTGTGCTGATAAAAAAACTGACAGGCCCCGAGGGTCCCTTTGACCTTTGAAACGCATTTTAATTTGTGTTTTTCTGAACACTGGAGTCATCTAGTGGCAATCGCCATGTTCTGCTTGAGTCTTACAATCTAGTTTCTCAGGTCAGGTTTACACTTATGTGATATTATAACGGCTTTTCAATGTCAGTGATGTTTTGCAGCATTGTAATGACTGGAATTTTATTCATTTAATTTATTTTACTCAGAAAGAAGAGAATCAGCTACAGTGAGCATCTCATGGTGGACAAGCTTCAATTGGACTCTATGCACATTTTCATACACATCTGATATATATATATATATATATATATATATATATATATATATATATATATATATATATATATATATATATATATATATATATATGACAGATTAATATAAATAGGTATATTTATATAATAAATTCCCTTTAAATCTCTCTTTAAAGTTTTTTGTAATTGAGTTAACATGTGAAATGCTTTTGACTGTTTTTAATTATGAATGCTATCAATTGTACATTATTTATTTGTCCAATTATTTATCATTTATCTATGCATATATTTTTGTATGTCAAGCCAAATGTACACACTCCTAATGTGATGCATTTATCATCCTGATTAAATCTTTATTTTGCTCCTCCAAAAGTTGTTTCCTCACCTCCAGTGGTTTATTTTTGTATTTAATATACAAAACGAGATGCAAAAATGAAAGCACTGGCAAACCAGTACCTCTCTCATGGTCGCCCACTGAATGGGACCTGGATGGGAGACCACATGGGAAACTAGATTGCTGCCAGAAGTGGTGTTAGTGAGACCAGCAGGGGGCACTCAACATGCGGTCTGTGAGTGTCCTACTGCCCCAGTATAGTGAAGGGGACTCTATACTACTCAGTGAGTGCCGTCTTTCAAATTAGACATTAAAACTAAGGTCCTGACTCTCTGTGGTCATTAAAAATCCCAGGAAAAAAAAAGTGGGGGTTTAACCCCGGCATCCTGGCCAAATTTGCATTCAACCATCCATTTATCATAATTGCCCTTAACCATCTCTATATCTTAATTGTCTTCATGACTGTGTCTCATCTCCACCAATCAGCTGGTGTGTGGTCTGGCACAATATGGCTGCTGTAACATCATCCAGGTGGATGCTTCCCACTGATGGTGGATGAGGAGATTCCCCCTAAAAATGTGTCAAGTACTTTAAGTGTCCAGAAAAGTGTTATATAAATGTAAGGAATTATTATTATTATTATATTATATTGATCAAATTATTACTTAAAAAAGTAACATTTTACCAAAAAGTCAAATGATTTATTTGTTAATGTGTCAAACTTGGCGAAGGTTACACTAAAAATACTCTGGGTATTTTACAGGACATACACACAAACAAATAAAAATCACATACAATGATATGTCCTTCAGGTACAGTGTTCTTTATTATAAAACAAAAAGTCTGAAAGGCAAATCTGTGTGTGAGTTTGTGAGTGTGTGTGAGAGAAGCGATTATAGAAGCGAAGAGAGAGAAAAAGTGCAGCGTTGAAAACCTCCTCATGCTAAGCTAACGGAGCAGACTTTCTCCTTTTGGGTTAGCTAGTCATCTGACTGATGGCATCACATTCACAAGACTACAGCTGGAAATGAAAAGCCGCTCAGTACAGACTGCCTAAAGCACATTCTGAACACGCTAAATAACAGGGGATACATGAGCTTAAGTTAGTGACAGCTGTAGAATCCCAAAACGGGACAAAATAGACGCATCATCCAAATATATCAGCTTATTTTGGTATCTCGTGGGGTTTATACTGATAGATTGTGAGCATACGGTATCTAAAAATACAGTAATAAATGAAAACACATGCAGTCAATCCTTAGATATTGGAAATATTTTGTTTTATCCACAATTTCATAGTGAAAAACATGTTTTCCTGTGAATTGTCCATGATAACGCAGATTAAAAAAAGAAATCCATCATTAATGTTTGCACTAAAGAGGTTTAACTTCAAAGATGAGTCCCTCGTGAGTCAAAAAATATACATAAATACAAAGTCTGGTCAATGTCCTTCTCTCTTACGCTTCTGTTGGGAGTTTTCAGCAATATGATCATTAAAAAGCAATAACAGTTCCTTCTCATATAACAAGTACAGGCATTTATATCATAAACATTATCACAACCTTGCAAATGCATCTTTTTTTTGGGCACGATATTCATGTCGATTGCACAGGAAGTCACATCAGATATGCATGGAAACTTATTTCCACCACATTCCCATCACAATTCAGAATTTCTCTTTTTCAGTTCTGAGAATTACAGGAATTGTGAGATACAAGCGAACAATTCCGAGATGAAAAAAAGAGAATTGTGAGACGTAAACTCTTTACATCATGGGGCAAACTCAGAATTGCAAGATATAAATAAACGTGTGAAAGATCCACTCAAATTGACAATAAATAAATTGCGAGAAAAACTCAAAATTGCTATACAGTCAAAACAGCGATATATAAGCTCAAAATTGGAATAAATAATTGTAGAACAAAAAAAGTAACTCAGAATCGCAAGAGGAAAAACTAAATTGTGAGATAAGCGCATGAAAATTGTGAAAAAAATTAAGAAAAAGTCAATTTAGAGCTGTGAGACACAAACTTAGATTAACTTAGGTTACATCATAATTGCATTAAATAAACGTATAATCGTGGGATTCAAAACTAATAAACATAGAATTACGAGATTAGTTCAGAACTGTGTTGAATAAAGAAGAAAAAAAATAGCAAAAAAACTCTCTAAATTTAGAGAGACAAAGAGTTGTGAAGAACTCAGATTGCTTGAAAAAAACTCAGAGTTGCGCAAGATAAGCTCGCAATTGCAATAAACTCAGGATTGTGCAAGATAAGAATTACAATTAACTCTGGATTGTGCATGAGACAAACTCAAAATTTGTGCAAGATTAGCTCAGAATTACAATTTAGGATTGCGTAAAAGATAAATTTAGAACTGCACATTAGATAAACTCAGAATTTGCGCAAGATAAGCTCAGAATTACAATAAACTCAGTATTGCGCTATATAAACTCAGAATTAGAATAAACTCAGGATTGTGCAAGATAAACTAAAGATTGCGCAAGATAAGCTCAGCATTACAATAAACTCAGGACTGCGCAAAATAAACTCAGAATTAAAATAAACTCCGGATTACGCTAGATAAACTCAGAATTACAATAAACTCAGGACTGCGCAAAATAAACTCAGAATTACAATAAACTAAGGATTGAGCAAGATAAGCTCAGAATTACAATAAACTCAGAATTGCGCAAGATAATCTCAGAATTACAATAAACTCAAAATTGCGCAAGAAAAAACTAAGGATTGCACAAGATAAACTCAGAATTACAATAAACTCAGGATTGCGCAAGATAATCTCAGAATTACAATAAACTCCAGATTGCGCAAGATAAACTCAGAATTAGAATAAACTCAGGATTGTGCAAGATAACCTAAGGATCGCGCAAGATAAGCTCAGAATTACAATAAACTCAGAACTGCGCAAGATAAGCTCAGAATTACAATTAAATCAAAACTGCGCAAGAAGCTCAGAATTAGAATAAACTCAGGATTGCGCTGGATAAGCTCAGAATTACAATAAACTCAGAATTGAATTGTGCAAGATAAGCTCAGCATTACAATAAACTCAGGATTGGGTAAGAGATAAGCTTAAACTTGCACATGAGATAAACCCAAAATTTACGCAAGAAACTCAGAATTACAATAAACGTAGAATTGTGCAAGATAAGCTCAGAATTACGACAAATTTAGAATTGCACAAGATAAACTCAGAATTACAATAAACTCAGAAATGGGTGAGAGATCATTTTATACATACAAGATTTGCGAATGAGGTAAAATCTAAATTTGCACAAGATAAGCTCAGCATTACATTTAACTCAGAATTGCGCAAGATAAGCTCAGCATTACATTTAACTCAGAATTGCGCAAGATAAACTCAGAATTGTAATAAGCTCAAAACTGTGCAAGATGAACTCAGAATGGCTACAATGCTTAAAATCGCAATAAACTTTGAATTACGGAAGAGATAAACTCCGAATTGCGCAAGATAAACTCAGAATTGCGCAAGATAAACTCAGAATTGCGCAAGATATACTCAGGATTGGCCAAGCCAAGCTAAGAATTCAAACTAAAAATTATGAGACAAGTTTGTAATTCTGAAATATTTGAATTTGAATTTGAAAAGTCCAAATTGTGATTATATATATTTATATAAAACCTAGCAATTTTGAAAACAAATAATTAGTTACATTTTTTTTCATTCGTGGTGGAAATAAGTTTTCACAGATATGAGACTGTCTCACATTGTGGCATTCGAAATGTAAAAACGTAAGGCGTCGTCAGCAACTCTGCCTTCAGCATACAAATCATTGTGTACTTTGTACTAAGTAGTTACCACAATCCAAATGCACCCGTCCAAAAAAAAAGAAGGGTGAGCAGGTTAAAAGTCTTTTTCATACATAAATACTCCTTACAAAACATAGCAAACCAGAGCAAAAAACAAACAAACGGAGAAAACAAACATATTGGCACCGATCATTTGTGACAGTGTACTATAAAAATAGTTCCTTCTTTTTCCTGGTGCCTGATTAAAGCAAACACAGGCATGCAAGAGACGAAATCTCGTTGTGGAAATATCCCAGACCATCAGGATAAACACAACCCAATCATCCAGCATCAACAACGTTTTTTTTAAAATCAATTTCCTTCCTTTTAGCTCTTTTGAAATGTGCTTTGAACACTTTCTTTAAGTTTACAGTATCATACAAAAAGTGCACTCGGCTAATCTGTGTCAGAAATGCTTTGCGTGAGAGAGACTTGTGCTTGTGTCTTGTTTTCTTGACTTGTGTGTGTGTGGGGGTCGTTTTGTGGTGTGTGTGTGTGGCTTTAAGCCCTTTTTTCTGTTCTCCAAGCAGGCTGTTTGACAGCTGGAGGACGTGTGCAGCCGAGGTGTGTGTTTGTGTGAACATCTCCTTCTTCTTGGTGCTCTGTTGTCT
The DNA here is from genome assembly GCF_903798145.1 of Danio aesculapii. Lineage (NCBI taxonomy): Eukaryota > Metazoa > Chordata > Actinopteri > Cypriniformes > Danionidae > Danio > Danio aesculapii. The sequence goes on along the minus strand of NC_079435.1, from coordinate 14,013,407 downwards.
CTCTATGCTAACGAGTGTGTAAGAGTGTGTGTGTGAGTGTGGTTCAGTCCTACTACAGCGAGTCGCTGGTCTCCAGGCCCAGTCTGCTCATGTCGGAGTGAGAAGGATCCGTGTCCTCGTCCTCTTCGTCATCTTCATCATCATCATCCTCACTGTGGCCTCCCATCATGACCTGCTGCATGGCCAGAGTGGCTCCATCTGATGAAAGCGTCTGCAGGCCGTCTTCACCCACACCCACGGTTACTGTGGTGCCTGAGAGCCATGACAACAAAACCTTTACGACTTTGATACGACGAGCAAATGATGGCTCTGAACAATTCAATTATGGCCTTATATACATATATACAATTGAAGTCTGAATTGTTAGCCCTCCTGAATTATTACCCCTCCCCCCAGTATATTTTTCCCCCAATTTCTGTTTAACGGAGAGAAGATTTTTTCAACACATTTTTAAACCTAATAGTTTTAATAACTCATTTTTAATAACTGATATCTTTTATTTTTGTCATGATGACAGTAAATAATATTTGACTAGATATTTTTCAAGACACCAGTATTCAGCTTATAGTGCAATTTAAAGTTTTAATTAGGTTAACTAAGCTAGTTGGGGTAATTAGACAAGTTGTATAACGATGGTTTGTTCTGTAGACAATCGGGAAAAAACATTGCTTAAGGATAATATTGACCTTAAAAACTGCTTATTTCTTGCTGAAATAAAAAAACATTTTAAAAAATATGATAGGAAATACTGTGAAAAATTCCTGAATCTGTTAAACATCATTTGGAAAATATTTGAAAAATGAAAAATTCACAGGAGGGCGAATTAATTTGATTTTAACCGTCTATACATATATATTTATTTCATTATCTTTACTCATCCTCCACTTATTTCAAACCTCTTTGAGTTTCTTTTATTTTATTGAACAAAAAAAGGAGATATTTTGAAGAATGTTGGAACACGGTAACCATTGACTTCCATAGCATTTAGTTTTTCTACAATAGATGTTTGAGGCAACTGGTTTCCAACATTCATCTGTGTTCATAATAAATAAATGGAAAGACTTGAGGGTGAGAAAATGATGATGTTTAATAATGATATATAATGTAACAACGCTATTAATTTGCAGATTTGTTTGACTGTAAATTTTCTGTGCTTTGATCATGTTTGCTTTTTATTGTGTTCCAGCAGATTAAATCTGAATGTTCTTGATAAAATCAATCTGTTGATTAAGCACAGAAATTATTTATCCCAGGTAAATTAACAGATTTAATTCAAATAAATTGGAGCGGCTCGTGGCTCAGTGGTTAGCGGTGTCGCCTCACAGTAAGAAGGTCGCTGGTTCGAGTCCCAACTGGGTCAGTTGGCTTTTCTTGTGGAGTTTGCATGTTCTCCCCATGTTCACATGGGTTTCCTCAGGGTGCTCCAAAGACATGCACTATAGGTGAATTGGGTAAACAAACTTGGCTGTAGTGATGTGAGAGTGTTTGGGTGTTTCCCAGTGCTGGGTTGCGGCTGGAAGGGCATCCGCTGTATAAAACATATGGTGGAATATTTGGCAGATCATTGCACAGTGGCAACCCCTGATAAATAAGGAACTAAGCCGAAGGAAAATGCATGAATTCAATTAAATTACATTGTTAGATGAAAACAAAGACACTGCTAACCACTGAGCAACCGTGTCGCCCCTTAGAAACAATACTGTAATACTAATTCATTATAAATGATAAAAATATGAATGTCCTATTAGCTTCAATTAAATAAAAAACTAAGATTATGATATTTAGGCAGCTGAAATTTATCAGGACTGATTCAAACTCCCAACAATTTCAGAAAACACTTTAATCAAAAGTGTCTAATTGCCAAAAATAAAAAAATAAAAAAATCTCAAAGGTAAAAATGTATGCCATCCATAAAAGAGGGGTTTCCAAATCATTCTATGAGGGAAAGTTTTTAAATAAATAAATAGATAATAAATAAACAAAACTTTTTCAGATATGTAATTGGTTGGGGTTGCTTATGTAAGCATCATATTACCATAACAAACATACAGCAATATGCTAAAAACCCTAGGAAAACCCCACATATATACCACAAGGCAACCATCATTATTAAAAGGAAGAAAGTTGCGAACAGAAAACGCATTTTATGTTAGCTCAAACTAAACTAATTCTGCAGTTGTTAAAGCATGATGTTATGGTCGTACCGTCCTCCATGGTGACTTGCTGCTGGGACACAGAAGAGGCGAGTGAGTTTGGCCAGAAGCGCTGTAAAGGCCGCGTTTGGGGCGTCTTCTTCTTGCTCTTGGGTGTGTCTGAAGAGCTGGCATCCAACATGGGCTGAAGGATCCGTCGCCGGGCATTAATAAACCTGAACACACCAATCAGATTTCAATCACCAATAAGCCAATCAGAAACCGTCCAGATGATTACATTAACCACAACAACTCACCAGTTGTTGACCTGCAATAGTGTGAGGTTAGTCTGCAGGGCGATCTGCTTCTTCTCATCTTCTGTTGGATAAGGGTGCTGGGAGAGACAGACATAAGATACTTTTGCTCTGTATGGGTGAAGAACTGGATATAAATCCATGGGCGAAATTAAATATATAACTGGTGTGAGTCTAGCTATGTTTCCATCCAAAGAAGGAATTAGAATTAAAACTGGAATATCACATAAAACATTTGCGAATAAAGGCGCGGTCACACTGGATTTTCTCCCCATAGACTTCCATTCATACGTACGCGAATGCATCAGACCGGAAATGCAAGCTCGTGCAAGAAATTTCGCAGTTCGCTGCATTGCAAAGTTCAAGCTAGGTGAACTCTGACCTGCGTAATCGCATCACATGACTGCGTAAGACCAATCGATGATCAAAACATTACCTCTTTGGACAGAAACTTAAAATATGGATCAATCGCTCGCTTTTTTAAATGTCTCATCATCTTGTTTAATACCGCCTCTTTTCGTAGCACCGTACATAAAGCTGCATAAAGCATTGGATCCATCTCTGGCGCCAAATATAAAAAAACTACTCTGGGAGGTAGTAATACTGAACCACTTTGATGACAGACTTTGGCTGAGGGATTTTTGAATGACCAAAACAACATTTCTGATGTTACAATGTGGTCAGCCCACTGGATTGTCCATTAATGGCGTCCCATCGTGCCCATTTTTGTTACCACATGATCTTTTAAAACATAATTAAATTTTTTTTGATGAGCATGCTGGAATTTATTCGGTAAATGTTTTTTCCATCATAGTTATTTGCACATTTTTCTTATTGAATAAAAAGTTTCTTACTAAGGTGTGCGCGCATTCGATTTTTATGTACATTTTCTAAATTTATGCGTATCTTGACATTTCTATTAGGCATTTATTTATGAAATATTCCAAAATGTGCATAAAAATAGGTTGATGGAGAATATATTATTCCATTAAGACCAGATTTATTATAGAATGTATAGACAGAAAGATGTGAATTTTATTTTGTGTATTATTTTTTGTAATGGGAGAAAACATAAAAGAAAGATAGTAAGAAGAACAATACCTATTTAAAATGAACAAATAAATACATTTTTTACATTTAAGATCCTAAAAGTACCATCGTAATTTTCATACGTACATAGTTTAGGTAATTAAAAAATGGTAGACTGGGTGCCACAATATGGTTAAAAAAAAGTACACAATTGAATTGTAACTGAAAGGCAACAAATTAATTTGATCTGTTTCTTTTTGATGATATACAAAACAATTATGAGTGTATTGTTCTTCTTGTTTCTTATAATGTCCTTGATCATTAACATCATTAATGTAACTTTGATTTTTATTCATGGAAATCTTTTGTATTTTATTATTTCATTTATTTCTACAATTTTGGGAATCCGATGTTGGGTTGTTTTGTGTATACATTGTGGAAAACCCTGTAAACAATACATCTGTGTGTAAATTTAGAAACTGCAATAAAAAACTAAATTGAAAAATAAATAAAAAATAGGTTGAAGGAAAAATAGTTGCTGTTTTAAATCAAATCAGGCCAAAACAAAATTTTTTTGGAGTTTGTTTCCGGAGTTCAAAACAAACTGCTAATGCAAGAACATCCGGCTTGTGGCAATCATGGCTCTGCAGGCGCAGAACATACATTCTCTCTTCAGCTTACTGTTGTCTGATTGGACCAGACGCAGCCGACGCAAGGCGACAACACAGGTTGGTTTTCTTCACCACTTGGTCTTTGACATAAACTTGGTGTGTCCCGGGATTTATTGCAAACATTCATTGTATTATGTTTCAAGAGTTCACACTTAGATATTGCTTGATAAAATTAGCAGGTTTGGCATGCTGTCCCGGGAGAGAACCCTGAGCTCGCAGATAATTGAGCCCAGGGCTCCCGCCTGGTCAATGAGCATGTAAGGGGTACAAGATCAGGTAGTTCTCGAGAGCTCCCTCTGGTAAAGTAGGAAAGGGGGAGATGGGGTGGATTCTTGATGATGAGGGAGTAATGCTAGTCGGGCTATTTATAGTAAGTTTGGAATGATCCGATTGGCTAACTAATGATTACAAATGAGAGACATCTCATATCATGTGCTCCTCTCGAAATTAGTTTGTGAAACTTCACTTAATAAAAAACAATGTTTAACATCTTATGTTTAATAATCCTTTTGGTGGAAAGGCAGCATCAGTGCAAACCAACCTATTATATAATTGCCAGAGACCAATAGTAGTTTGAAGGCGTTCACCAGCTGGCATATTTTTTCAGAATATTGGCTTTGGCAAGCTGTTTTGAACTCCCAACAAGCTTAATTTTGGCCTAAGTTTTGACTAAATTACTTCATTGCTCCTTTTTTATTTCATAGCAATTTGGCCAGTAAGCTACTTTCTTTAAAGCAGTCTCCTTTGCTACATAAATAAACATAAAGAAAGCTGGTGCAAACATACAAGTAACTGTGATCAGATACTTTCTTAATTGTCATTTTCTCACCGCTGTGTTTATTTTGTTATTGAGAGGAAAGAGCATATATTTGCATAATCATCCAAGCCCCACTTTCAGAATAACTGGTTAGGAAACTGAAGTTATTTCAGCCCCCTAAGTAAAAAAAAAACAAGAACGTCATCTCGAGTACATCAGGGCCTTCAGAGTGTTTATTTTTACACTCTCTATATGTTCACGTTCTCTTTCTCTGCATCATTTGAACAATGTCTCTCTGTGGGCCGGCCGTTTTAATAGACGCCTGACAGAAAATCTCGCCGCCAGGCCCTTCAGTGATCATTGCTCTCTCCTGATGCTCAGTCATATGAGCTGCTGACATTTGTGAATGTATGTGTGTGTGTGTGTGTGTGTGTCTGCTTTATAAGCCAGTGATCCACAACTACCCGCTCACTTAATTTAACTGTATATTTTATATCAAGCATTTCTTCCAAACACAATCAACTTGAATCTTTTGCTTGAAACGGCAAGGGTTAGAAAACTTGTCAGTTGTCAGATTTTGTGCTTATTTGGTTGTTCTTTCAGTCTAATGTACAGAAAACATCCAAAATACGCTTAAGTGCTTTATTTTTGTCAATTTATGACTGTTTTATACTAGATTTCTATAACGATATACATATTTTAAAGGCTTTTATCCTCAAAACAAGTTTTTTCTCCTGAGCAGTGTTATAAATCCCCACTTCACCAGCACTTAAATACAACACACATCCCAGTTTTATTCACATCTATATTCTTAAGGTTTTACACAGAGATGTTCATATATATTTTGCTTGATTTATTCTATAAAGACTGTGAAAATGTATTTTTTTTTACTGGCTGTTTGTAGTATTAATTATGGAGTGATTAAAATGATACAGTATATACCGAAAACAGTCTATAAAATCAATACATTTCTATAAAAGTTTACATTTTTCAACTTTATTTTCAAATTTGTGTTCAAGAAATGAGCAAATATTTCATGTAATCATGTCTCATTTGCATATTTTTCCGCATATCTTTTCATTTTTTGTGTGTGTGTGCCATATCTAAGACAGGCAGAAGTAAGAATCATTCAGTCAAGTATAAACTCATCACTGTCTCAAAACTGCGTCACCTGACCTCCCATCTGAGCGCGTGCCTCAGCTCGCAGCCCAATCCATTCATCATCAAAGTGACAGGAAGCTCACGCTCAACAAGACGCATATGAGCAGTGAACTGATTGTGGACTAAAGCTAATAATATTGTTAATTATATTCAATATTTTTACACAGACTGTTTCTTGTTCTCAGTGTCAGTATAGGGTGTGTTCACTGATGTGCATCCCAGATGCCCACACACAGCTTCTAGAAACAAAGCACAGGCGCGACACAACGTGCACCCTATACTGACACTGAGGGGAAGAAACTGTTTAATAAAGTAATTATTATCTTGTGCACACAAAAAAAAATATTCCTGTAGTTTGATAATATTCCGATCGAACCAATAAAGATGCAGTTAAAGTGAGAACTATTAGCCCCCCTTTGATTTTTTTCTTCTTTTTTAAATATTTCCCAAATGATGTTTAACAGAGCAAGGAATTATTCACAGTATGTCTGATAATATTTTTTCTTCTGGAGAAAGTTTTATTTGTTATATTTGGCTAAAATTAAAGCAGTTTTTAATTTTTTTGTATTTGTCAGTTCAAAACATAACATATGAATGTGTCTGAATGTAGAAGAAGTCTACTTGAGCAATACACTGATGTTGTTGTGCTTTGAAATACAACATTTGAATATGTTTGTCAAAAAAGTCAAATTGTACAATTCACTGATGTTATGTCGTTTCAAAATACAACATATAACGTTTTAATGTAGAAAAAGCCAACGTGGGTGTCTTAAGGAGAAAAAATACAGCATATGGGCTCTTATATTGCTGTTGCGTCATCACTTATATTGCAAGTCATATCTCTACAGCCCCTCATTTGGGAACTCTCATGAACTGGCTCCCATGACAAACTAATTGAATAGCCCTGCTCTATTGTATTTGTTTTCCAGCAAAATCATCTCTAATTTGAGCAATTCTTTCCAAATAGAGCTATTGATTTCATCTGGTGAAAGTATACTCAATATCGTAATATGTGATCGTGACTTTAAACGTGTCGAGAACCATTGCTGTCTATGGAGGACGAGGGAGCTCTCAGAAGTTGTTTTGATAATGATTAAAGTCTCAGGGGATTAAAACGATACGAGGGTGATCCAATGGCGAGGCTACATCCAGGGTGACACTGTACCACTCAGATTGAAGGCTGGCCCACCCAGACAAAAATATTCTGAGGTTAAAAATCCTGCATATAAAACATGCAATGAATGTAAGGTGGAATATGAATGTAATTTGATGTTGATGATCAACAGCGCCCTTTAGTCATTGTAAGTTTGTCAGTCAAATTTAAAGTCTCCCTCCATTGGCCAAAAATAGATCTGTCCAACTGTTGCTCCGCTCTTTGCGCTGATGGGTGATAGGTGCTGATGGGAGCTCACGCCACATTAAATCAATTACTTTATCATCAGAGATCATAAATATAAAAAAACTAGTAGTTATCCACTTAGAGTAGGCACTGGGGTTCACCCGATATCACCAAGGTCTACCCCTTCTGGCCCTATTAATGTGTGAGTTATTAATTAAATGTGTGAGTTATTAATTAAATGAATAGTGTGAGTTATTAATTAAATGAATAACATTTATGGCTGAACTAACCCTTTAAGAGAGCTCTGTAACTTGGTGTAATTTTTAATCAAACACTAAAAAACAGTGAAGAACCGAAGGATCTGACTTACACCAATGTGCTGGAAAAGCCATGAACGCATGACGTTGGTGGCGTGTTTTGGGAGGATGCCTCTCTTGGCTTTAGACGAGCCGTCCTCCTGACTGAAAAAACTCAGATCCTGGTTGAGCTGCAGCTGAAGCTGTGGGCAAACCGACGCAACATGAGGGTTGATGCGGTTCATATAGAATAGAACATGAAATCTGTGCTGCTAAAGAGCCAGATCAGCATATTAAAGATTATAACTGTGTGTCTCACCTGGGAGTTCTGGATTCGTACTGTTCCAGGTGACAGAGTTTGTGTGACCACCTGCCCCTGTGGAGTGACTACTGTAACAGGCTGATATACTGTTCCACCTGTGCAAATAAACACACACACTTGCATGGTCAACGCAGGGCTTTATTACTTTATTAATGTAAATGCAAGTTTATTCATTCATTTTCCTTTGGCTTAGTCCCTGATTGGGATCGCCACAGCGGAATGAACCACCAACTATTCAAGTTTATTTAATAATTTGATAATATTTTATTATTATTTAATAATAAAAAATTAACATTAATAGAAAAAAAATGTATTGTCACTACAGCAGTTTAAACATTTTAATTTTAAACTGTATTTGTTTCTATAAACTTCTATAAAAATGCTTGTTATTAAAATTTGTTGTATTATGTAATATTATTATTATTAAAATAATAATGTTTTAGTAGTAGTAGTAGGGGCGACGCAGTGGCGCAGTTGGTAATGCTGTCGCCTCACAGCAAGAAGGTTGCTGATTCGAGCCTCGGCTGGGTCAGTTGGCGTTTCTGTGTGGAGTTTGCATGTTCTCCCTGCATTCGCGTCGATTTCCTCCGGGTGCCCCGGTTTCCCCACAGTCCAAAGACATTCGGTACAGGTGAATTGCATAGGCTTAATTGTCCGTAGTGTATGAGTGTGTATGGATGTTTCCCAGAGATGGGTTGCAGCTGGAAGGGCATCCGCTGCATAAAACATGTGCTGGATAAGTTGGCGGTTCATTCCACTGAGGCGACCCTGGATTAATAAAAGGGACTAAGCCAAAAAGAAAATGAATGAATGAATAGTAGTAGTAGATTATGATGTGCATTCTTCTGATAACTTCTTTAAAACTGTTTATGTTAAATTATATTGTATTATGTTTTATTATTATTATTAAAAGGTTAATGTTTTATTAGTAGTAGTAGATTATGTTCTGCTTTCTACTGATAACTTCTTCAAAAATGTTGATGTTATTAAATTATATTATGTTATTAATATTAAAATGTTAATGTTTTATTAGTATTAGTAGATTATGATCTGCATTCTACCGTACAACAGTAATACATTTGTATTTTTAGCACTATTTGTATAAAATGTCTTAAAAACCAAATCATGTCATCATTTAGTCTTCCTTTACTTTTTCCCAAACCTGTATGAGTTTCTTTCTCCTGCTGAACACAAAAGAAAACATTTTGAAGAAATCTGAAAACCTGTCACTAACCATAGTATTTGTTTTCCCTACAATGGAAGTCAATGGTTACCGGTTTTCAGCTTTCTTAAAAATATCTTCTTTTGTGTTCAACAGGAGAAAGAAACTCATTAAAGCTTATAACCACTCGAGGGTGTGTAAACAGTGAGTAAATTTACATTTTTGGGTGAACTATCCCTTTAATGTTTATATTTAGCCACATACACATTTATCTAGCTATTGTTTTTACTAAAATGGACAAACATTGAACAATACATTTATTACAGTATTTATTCATGTTTATTAACGTTAGCTAATTCAGTTGTTCATTGTTAGTTCATATTAACTCCAATTTGTTAATTAGCATGAATTTGGATTTTAATAATGCATTAGTAAATGTTAAACTATGATTAATAAATGCTGTACAAGTACTGGTCGTTATTAGTTCATGTTAGTAAACACATTAACAACTGAAACCTTATTGTCAAGTGTGACCTGCAAAGAAATATGCAAATCAGACTTGGAAAGAAACTTAAAGGAGTAAAACAACCAACCTGTTACCATCTGTGTGGGGTTGACAGCTGTGACAGTAACATTGCCCTGTTGTAAAGCAGACGCTGGCACTACGATACCTTGTGGACTTATGGCTCCAGTAAACGGGTTCTGTGGCTGTGAGAAAAACACATGCAATGAGCAAAGATCGACACAGATGTATACGGCATGTCCTTGTGAATTTTACCTGTGTCGGTGATGGAGAATAGGGGCTTCCAGGATCCCCGCTGAGCAGAGTCTCGCTGTTCATCTTGGTCTTGAGGCAGGCGATGTAGCGGCTGCAGAAATCTTTGCACAGGTCATTGACCTTCTCCAGCTCCAGCAGGTGAATCCGTAACACTTGGATGGCCTTCACCATCTGAGACCAATGAGAGAGAGAGAAGAGGATAGTCAACAAAACACTAGAACAGGTTTATTGAACTGCTAGATGTCTGCACGGGCATTAAAGTGGGCCTATTACGCCCTTTTTTATAAGATGTAAAATAAGTCTCTGATGTACCTAGAGTGTGTATGTGAAGTTTCAGCTCAAAATACCAAATAAATAAGGTTTTATAACTGCCCCTGTTAGGCTTTGATCCTAATTGTGCCGTTTTGATGACTGTCGCTTTTAATTCAAATGAGATTGTGCTGTTTTTAAAAGAGGGCGGAGTTACAGATACCTGTGTGTCAGCATAGTGGCAGATTCAAAAACAAGACTAAAGACATATGATAATGAGGGAGATTGTCACTAATGGGTGGGGCTTTCCACCTCTGATGACACGTATAAAGGGAGAATGTCAGTCAAAGTGTTTCTGCTGACTGTATTCATCAAGAGTTATTATAAAAAATACAATTAATAAATGTTTATCATTAGAAGCTGGCTATATTCACAGACTGTTGCCACACAACTGTGTTCAAACCTCTTATAAAAGTTATTTTTGCATAAAAGGTCCCCTTTAAGGCAACATTATGAAGCTGTAGGCCCGGATACCCAACTGAACGCTCAGACCTATCATTAGAGTTAGGGTTAGGGTCACATGCCCAACATTGCTACTTGCTGGAAAGTTGTAAGATGTCCTCGCTGCAGTTTGTAATCACGATGACGTACTGGACCAGGTCCAAGTACATAGTGGACATTGGACCGCCCACTAAGGTAACGCCCATACTAATGTGACGGTTGGGTTTAGGGTAGGGGGAGGTGTAGGCGATGGTCCATACGCTAATTTCACGTTTAAAACACGAAATCGAGGCTGCGGTTGGAAGAAACCTAGAGGTATAGGATCAGCACTGTGAACATTGCAGCAACATGCTGTGGACTACAAACCTCCAGCTGTTGCCATGATTTCAAAGTGCAGATGTGGTGTAAACATCAGTTTAATATCATTCAGTTCAGTTTAATTTAAACTTAAAAGCATATTAGGCATCAAACAAAATCCCAATCTCTTTAAGAGTAATATGCTTAAGTGTCCTCCTAGGCTTCAATTCATGGAACAAGGTAAACACTGTGGGGACGCTTCCCTGCTTCAGCCCATGTAAACCGGCAAGTGATAAAACAACGCAGTCCTCTGTAGCACACCCTCGTGTTGTCTGTATTAGTGCTATCCCGGTACTGAAGTTTTAAAAACGTCCATTTCCCGCCAACATTTAAATGCCGCTGAGCGCGTTCTTAAACAGCGCTGATTTGCCATAGTGTTCACCAGTGTTCAACAGAAATGACTGTGATTGGCTGTGAAGGTCATCAGTTCACCGGTCTTCACTGATTGCAAACACAGATACACAGACTCTGGAGTGCTTTAAAGCCGCAAAGATCGGTCGAGTCATCTGACCTTCACAGCCAATCACAGTCATTTCTGTTGAGCACTGGTGAACACTATGGCAAATCAGTGGTGTTTAAGAACGCGCTCAACATCGCTTAAACGTTAGCGAGAAATTTACTTTTTTATTTTATACATTTCAGTACTGAAATTCAGTATCGTGACAAGTCTAATATAATTAAAGAATCAGTTCATTTACTTGAGTTTGATAAATGGCATCTAAAATGAGTGTTTGGGAAAGAAAACGTTAGCAAACTAGTGCCATTTGCCTTAACTTAGCTGAAAATGAGTTCCAGTATCCCTTTTTATTTTCACTATCCATTCAGAACGGGTCACTCGAAAGGTGGTGAAATAATACATTTGTGTCCCTTTCTCTTTGCTAATAAGATATACACCCAGCTACACAACGTTCCTGTGTGACTCCAATCGATACTTCCGGGTTTCTTCCCACCGCAGCTTCGATTTCGCTTTTAGAATGGCGGCTGCTTGAAAGTCTATTTTGTAGTGGACCTGGTCCAGTACGTCGTCAAGCTGCAGGCTGCAGTAAGGACTGTTTCGAAAGTGCTGGTCTGAGCATGCAGTTGGGTCTCCTGACCTGCCACTTTACCCGAGCCAAAAGCAGGTGGCATTGTCTGAAAAAACGACAGGTCTGAAAGTGCAGTTGGGTTTTCGGACCTGCAGCTTCACTCTACTCCTTTAAGGTGAGCCATTGAACTGCTCGCTGTTTTTATTTTCCTCATATAGAGCTGGAAGAAAAAAAAACATCACTATGCTCTAGGGGTGAGATGACATGATACACAATATTGGAGAAGGAGATTAACTGTCTTAATACAGATCTAACGTTTACAAAAGAGACTTAAAAGTTATTTGAGTTCCAAAAAATAGAAAACAAAAAGCACTGATCTGCTAGCGAGTTAGAAACGTTAGTTAGAAAAGTATGTACTATATAGCATAAATGTTAGTAGTATGAATGGAACTCGGACGTACTACATCAGTCATTTTGTAATGATCACCTACCTGACCTACCTACGTCAGTTGCGTCGCTTCACTCTTATTCATGAATTCTCTCGCAGTGCATCATGGGATAGCTTAGCAGAAGTAGTAGGTCATCCCAGTACTTCTCGCAAACTGTTTTTAGAATTTCTATGAATTCGGACATACTACTCGGCTCGCATACTGTATTTAGTGTACTATATAGTATGGAAATATGCAATTTCGGGCGCAGCCAATGAAGAGAAACAAAGAGTACTGGTGATTTTCAGCCATAAATTTAAGTTGAAGTTAACATATGTTTACAGACCTTTACGATAGCGCTAAAACACAACCCAATTCAATATGTAAACCTGTAAAAAGAAAAATCCTAAAGCAAATAGAAATATATTTCCTTCATATTAACAGTAAATTGTGCACAAGTTTTATAGACTCATATCATTTTCAGAATTAAATGCATGTCTATAATTATCTGAATTTGTTTAAACTATTTTTACATATATAATTTTTTTAAATTAATGTATTTAAATTTTTCTTGATAATTTCATACAAGCAGCCCACGCTTAGAGCTCTATTTATTCGGAATGTGTAGTTTCACTAGTTAAAAAAGAACAAACATAATTCGAATTGTTAAAAAAAAATCATTTATATATACAGTCAAGCCCAAAATTAATGAGTGAAATGACTTGCCTTAAAGGGACTTAGATGTGGCAACAAAATTCTCTGCTTTTATTTATATTTGAACAAAATTGTTATGACAATTTGTCAGGGGTATAAATAGTTTCAAGCTTGAGGGTACATATATAACAATTGACCAATAACCTACACTCTAATACTGACCAACAACATATATATCACACATCCCTGAACAAAATGTATATTTAAGAAACTCACTTTTATTGAATAAGGATGCATTATACTGAGCACTGCTGATTACCAATGATGATGAACCTTCAATGTCATCTTAGATGCAACAAGGTGCTTCATACCAGATTGTCCAAATCAGGGTCCTCGCTGAAGAAAGCCTTGCCTTCCTTCTCCTGGTTTCGCACAAAGTTCTCGATATCCACATCGAAACTGGCCGAGGTCACACACTCTGAGCTCTGAGTGGACTGCTCGCATTTCTCAAAGAGCAGCGCCAACAGGGGGAACAGCGGGTGTCTGCAGTCAACAAACACAGTGAATCATGCACTTTATAGAACATGCCAAAGATTACATTTACATTTGTGCATGCAGTTGGCAGATGCATT